>NC_031973.2:8936851-9124351 GCF_001858045.2 Oreochromis niloticus
GGGTTATCTGTTGTACTAATTTGTTTTATTGCACCATATGTCAAACATCTGAAATTCATCTGCTTCATCTGGATGTTATCAGTCCACTCAATGGATGTGAGTCTCAGACAATGAGGCCTACTGATTGGATTTTTAAGACGTTTCAGTTTTTATACCCATTAAATAAAATGAAGTGTGTAGTGAGTATTTTGTACATAAAATAATTGTTGGTATATTTGTAATTAAAGTATTTTTGAAGCTGACAATAGAAAAATCATGAGGTCAAACTTGTTTTCAAGTGCAAGAACAATATTGTAAATTTACCAGTTTATACTGTATAATCATTATTACCAGGAGAAGCAGAATTTTAAAACAGATTGTTCCTCTTTCTCTTTTTTATTATGTTTTACCATTATCGACATTTTCATATAATTACTTTTACTTACATGGAATATATTCTTGTACCACCAATGCAATTTCTATCTTAAAAACATTCTATATCTGCTTTTATTATGCAAGGAATCGTGAGGCTGCAGAACAATATGGATTTATCCCAGCCAATCAGCAAAGATCAGGCTATGTGACAGATAATGACATTATTGCATGCAATCAATCAACAGTGACCTGGGGCATTTCACACCTCTGCGTTCTTTCAGGAAATTGGGTTTTTCTACCCCTACCTACTCTCACACCCGCGGTCATAACATTGAAACTAACAGCGGTAAGTTGTTCTATTTTTTGTGGCATAAAAAAGGTAGCACCATATTTGATCACAGGCCCTGTTCACCTGAAACTAGTGCAAGTAATGGTAAGAACATTTTTTGACATACACTGGATGGATCTGTGAACCGTACTTATTTCGTATTACAGACATTTTCAGGCTATAATAATTAAATATGAGTAATTTTATGGGTTTTTTTGCTTTGTTTTTGTTTTTGTTTTGTTTTGTTTTTTTACCTTTTAGCAGTTTTTATTATACTTAAATTGCATACATTGGTGTTTATTTTCCCTGTTAGTCTTATTACTGCTAAAAACGATATAGTAATTCAATATTTGTGATTTATTTTGATTTTGATTTCATTACAAATCAAGTCAATATTTTATCATTTTGTTTTTGGTAGATCTTTTTTTTCTTTTTTCTTTTTGCAGTGGTCTACTTGGCTCTTGTATGGAAGCTTACCCATTCAGTACTATGCAAGAGAATAACATAACATATTTGGGTTTATACAAAACTGTGTGAATGAACTTACATTAACTTAAATCTTTGAAGAAATGTATAAATAATTTGCCAAATTATCTTACTTGAGATTACAACAGCTTCACCAAGTACCATGAAGCAGGTGGCTGTGACTGGTGATATGCAGGTTTGTGTGTAAATATATAGCATAATAACCACATTGTCTTATTGGATACTACTACCTTACAGTAGTTTCACAAAGTATCATAAAGCCTGTCACTGGTACATGTAATATTCTGATTCATCAGAATATTACATATATTATTATATTATATGATCTCTATAGGGTTGAAATTCTGAATTTCCATACCCTATAAAGGGTTAAATGGATCTCGTGTCCACAGTTACCCTGCAGTCAGTTTTTTTACGCTCTGCCTGGTCCTCAAGTTTGCCCTTTAGTTAAGTCAACAGATCCCAGATCCGTTGAACTGTCGTAAAACCGTGGTTTTATTAACGATATCAGAAAGATTTTTTAGTCGACTTATCACTAATAGATAAGCAATAGTACGAACTTTTGGTGTTAAAAACAAGTCTGAGCCGATGTTTTCTCTCATTTTTCACAAGTTACTGTGGGTTTTGTTGACGTAACGACAGTGCAGCACCGGTCATCGCTTTACGGCGGAGCGTGCTGCTGGAGGTCAGAGGCATGACGATAACGCGAGATTGGTAATATCGAAGCAAAAAGACGTAATTTTCGCTCTAAAAATCCAGCAAGACCAACAAATACGACCTGTGTTGACGTTTCCTTCTGGCAGTAGTGAATTCAGGAGCTCGTCTGATATACGTTTGTCTAATAGCTTGAGGGTTTCGACATATCTTGCTAACGTTAGCCAGTCGGCTACTGTAGCAACTCCCCTTCAGCCTCCTGTTTGACTCTCGGAACATTTATCCAAGCATGGATAACAACTCACAAGGATCGGGGGGAGTTAAAGCAGGCCTGGGGAGTCTTTTTGGAGGGGGTGCACCTCAATACTCCAACACAGAGCTTGCAGGTGTCCCACGTAAGTGTCATGCAATCTAACTGTGATGCTAGTTACTATTACATTACTTAGGTGTTGCTGTACTGTCATTCAGTATCTGAAAAATCAACTCAGTGGATAATTGATCGTTTACATTACAGTGACTGGAATGAGCCCTTTGTCCCCTTATCTCAACGTGGACCCACGTTATCTGGTTCAGGTAAAGCTGAGTCTGTCTCCTTTTCTTTGCTGTGAGTGAGAATGTTTTGGATTTTTTTTTTTTCCAGGCATGAGTATTTGAATCTTGTGTTTTAGGACACAGATGAATTCATCTTACCTACAGGGGCCAATAAGACAAGAGGAAGATTTGAATTGGCTTTCTTTACCATCGGAGGCTCCTGCATGACTGGTAAGAAACTGGTACACTGACAAAACGGGTTTAGTGCTGAATATGACTTGGAAGCATGTGCAAATTAAAGTACTGTATAGTACAGACTAAGTAGAAGTATGTTGATGTCCTTGTTTTGTCTGTCCAATTCATCTACATTTTTTCCTGTTGAGAGCGACAGCTGTGGTCAGAAGATTACATAAAGGTGGAATGATTGCACTGCATACATCTTTAATGAAAAACAAGATTGAATTTATTTTTGACAGAGTCTAAATTACACATAGAGGCTCAAATATAATATACCAACTATTATTTGGTTAGCAAGTTCCACCTTGATCAGATGCTTTTGGTTTCCGTCAATAAGCTTCTGGCATAACTGTGGCTGGACATTTGATGACACTTCTTGGCAGAAATGATAGTTTATTTGTTGTTTCCCGCATGGACCTGGCTTTTAAGCAGAGTCTGTAACTTTGGAACATATTCATGTTCCATTCACGGATATGTTCATATGGGTAACTGCAAATTTAAGTCGAGCTTGAAGGTTTTTGGAGCAGGGGATCTTTCATGGTTGGCACTTTCTCAGCCCATGGTAATGTAAAACTGGCTTTTACATTGAATTTGACTTATGGACAGTGAGGCTGGTGTTTTGGTTTCCAGTTCATGGTAGGCTTGAGCCTTGGTGGTTCCTAGGTTGCTCCTGAACGTGCTAACCAATTTCCTGTCATAAGGGTGACAGTTTTGGTCATCTTCCAAACCTTATGTTCAGCTATGTTTAAAAAAAACAAAAACCAAAAACACAAGAGACAGACATAAAGTGTGGGTATAGAAACACAAATGCAACAAGAACACACACACAGTTAATGGCATATAAATCTGTCAATGTTATTTATTAAAACCAAAGCATGATGCAGGTGGAATAGTGTGAAATAATCCTTTGACTGACCCTTTGTTGACCTTTTCTGCATCCTTGTTTGAAATGCAGGGGCGACATTTGGGGCATTAAATGGCCTTAGAATGGGTTTGAAGGAGACCAGAGACATGGCATGGTCCAAACCACGTAACGTACAGTAAGTTTGGTTACAGAATTCAGTTTATCGAATGGTTTTACGCTTGGATTTGGGTTGCACGTTGTTCAAATGTTTATCTTCCCTCCCCAGGATTCTCAACATGGTGACAAGGCAGGGCGCTTCATGGGCCAACACTCTGGGCTCTATTGGTAAAGCTTTATTGTTACTTAAAAAAATGATGTAGAGGTGTTACTGTAACAAGAATATCTATGAATCCCATGGTTGGAAGATCTTAGTGTTACTGATTTAAATGGATGGATGTATTTACAGGATTTTTAGTTTTCTAATTCAGTATATAATCATAATTTAATTATTTTGTTTTTCTTTATGTCACTGCAGCCTTGCTGTATAGTGCTTTTGGTGTTGTGATAGAGAAAGCCAGAGGAGCAGAAGACGACATCAACACAGTGGCTGCTGGGACATTAACGGGGATGCTCTTTAAATCTGGCGGTTGGTGTCTTTTCCTTTTTTCTGCTTCTACTTTATATCTGGCATTAATGTATATTAATGTACCTCTGTGTGTTTTTAACCTTTTAAATATTAGTTTTTACCAATAAATGATCCAAACATTAGTTTTAGCAAATATCAGGCTGTCAGCAAGCAAAATGGCATTTACCAATGTTGGTGTTCATCAGTTATTTGTCATTTATTTTGCTCTGCAGTTTGATAAAGACTGAAAATTTCTTTGGTTCTTGTTTACAAAATGGGTGACAACATAAACAAAGTAAACACAAACATGTATGGAAATGCTCAGTTTTTTAGTTAAGCCTTGCCAGTACAGACTTGGACCCCAAGTCTGTACTGGCAAGCTGCCTTAATTGTTGCCTTAATTGTTCATGGCATCGATTCAGCAACGTGCTGGAGATTTTGGTCCACACTGACATGATAGCATCACAAAGTTGCTGTGCATTTGTCAGCTGCGCTTCCATGATGACTCACCACTTAGGTGGTCTGTTGGATTGAGATCTGGTGACTGTTGCCATTCAGCTGGCAGATTAGACAGTTGCGTTAACAAGCAGGTGAGCAGGTGTACTAAATAAAAGGGCCAGTGGCTGTTTTAAGTTGTCAGTTAGCAGACTTTTAAAATCCTATTAAAATGATAGTTTGTTCAAAAGAATGAGTTAAATGTGACACATACAGTGTTCATATTCTCTTATTCGAAAAGCTATTAGCAGGGATTCTTTTATATTAAATCAAGGCTAAATTTTGAACCATATGTCGTAATCATTAATACTGCACTGACTTATTCATCTTATGCTGTATAAATGTTGTGTGGGCATGTCGTGACTTACAAAGGGCAGTACAGTGAATGCGCAGGCACTGAGATTATCTTTGGAAAGCACCTAAACTTTGTGTTATTAATTTACTCCATGCTGTTTGAAGTATTAGGTTTATCTTTGCCCACCTGGTACTTTGGCTAAGCTGAAGCAATTATTGTTTACTGTAATTAAAATGATTATTGTGATGCATGTTAAGCTGTATGACTCACTCTGTTTGTTTTCTCAGGTGGATTAAAGGGCGTAGCTCGTGGAGGTCTGGTTGGTTTAGCCTTGTCTGGTGCCTACGCTCTCTACAACAACTGGGACCATCTCACCGGCTCTCCTTCATCGAGGCTGTACTAAACTCCCCCACACAGCTGCTTCAACATTAGGGCCAAATATTTTGAGGACGCAGCCTTTAACCACAGCGCTAAAAGGCATTAGACTCTGGTCAAATGCTTTTTCTTTTTTTTTCTTTTTTTCCATTTTTGTTTAGTTTTTTGGGGGTTTTTCATGGTGCGAATTGGTCGCAGTTCACTGGTTTCCCATCATAGCTGTTTTCCAGGAGCATTCTGGGAACTATGAGATGTGTCTTGGAAAGGTTTTGGACTGAATTAAAAGGAAATCCAGACGTAGACCGTCCAGTGACAGTTCTCCTTTCATTTATGTTGATTCTCTGAGGTGTTCCTGTCACTGATCTGATCAGTAATGAGAGCACTCTGTGAGGATGCGGTATAAAAATATACTTTTTGCGATGATTGTTAATGGAACACATGTTATTACGCTAGATTTTAAATACCCATGATATTTGGGTTCAGTGAGTCAATTTGTAAGATAACCTCCAACATCTGTCGTGTTGTTTAGCCCTTGGATAACAACACATTCATGTTCTGATTCATGTTGGACTGAAAGACTCTTCTGTAATAGAAAAACAGCTCAGACCTGCAGTCAGAGGGAAGCCTTGGGGTTAGTTTACTCTTCTATTTATTGAAACATATTGGTTTCTGGTCCACTGTGGAAGAAGAAATCACTGTAAACTGTACCTTGAAGTGCATGCTGTTAATATGTGTCCATCAAACCCACTGTATTATAGATTAAAATAAAATAAAGAAAACAAAACTAAGGAGGTGTTCAGAGATTTTGCTTTTAACCAATTTTATTGCATAAATGAGATTGGATGTAAAAGGTGGTGAGCAGTGTGTACTATGCAGTGCTTCACCAGAGTATAAGTATATACTGTAAGAAGATGACAACACATTCAGAACATGTATTAACATCATGGAGTGGAAGGAACTGGCTGTGAGACTGTCTGTAGACGTCGGACATTTAATGGCAGAGCTTATGTTTGCTGCGAGCGCTCAGTGCAGGAAGAAGTCCCTGATGCGCGTTGCCTCGATCCAGGGGATGTAGGCGACGGTGCGGGTGAAGACGCTGGGTTTGTTCTCCACAGTGCAACCGATGGGGCCGAAACTCACCACGCCGTGCACCTCCCAGCGGTCCCGGTCCAGCTGGCACAGCAAAGGACCGCCAGAGTCACCCTGAGGAAGGAGGATGGAGGAAGGTGTTGGAAGACGAGGTGAGAATTGAATCTGGTGGATGAAATTTGACTTCAGGATAGTTAAAAGTGTAGTCCTACCTGGCATGCAGCTGGTGGATCCTCAGTGTCTCTGAACCCGGCGCAGATCATGGAGTCTCGGACGCGGTCTCCCCAGAATTTCTTCTGCCGGCAGGTCTTGAAATCAATGATTGGTAGACGGGCTTGATTCAGGGCTTCTGCCAGAGATACGTTCTCCTTCCCACCTGAAAAATGACATGATTTAAGCAATTATATCTCTTAACGTCTTTCTGCTCTTCTTGACTTTTTAGCTGTGTTTACATTATATCATTGGACATTTTTTTGGTGGATGAATACTTCTGACATCCCTTAAAGCACCAGCGATCTGTTGTGGAATCTGAGATAGAAGGCTAAAAATATTTAGTCTATTATACCAAACATGATCGTTCTTTAAAAAGGTGTTGCTGTTCCTCTACCACTAACCCTCTACCAATAACCCTAGACCCTAGCAATTTTCCTAAGAAAGGCATTAAGTTGCTTTTAAGATTTAAGCTCAAAGTTGTATCATTGCACAGCATCTCAGTACCTTTCTGCACTACTCACCCCGGGTGTCTCCCCAGCCGGTCACCCAGCAGTAGTGTCCCGGTTTGAGGCTGGTCTGCTTGCGCGGCAGGCAGGCGTAGCGGATGAAGTTTGAGGGGAGGATATCTGTGGCAGACTTAACAAGGGCGATGTCGTAGTCCAGCTCGCTGTGAGCGGGATAGCGGAAGTTCTCGTGCCGGTAGATCCTCTTCACCGGGATAATCCTCTCTGCTGTCTCTGAACGCTTCAGCTGGTGCTTCCCCAGGACAATCCTCCAGCTCCCAGCATCCTCAGCCTTACCCCTGAATGAGAAAAACGTGTAGTTTTTGTGTAGTTGTTGAATTGGTATAAGCGTGAAATTATAAGTGTAATAAATGTTTTCTTACTTTTGGAAGCAGTGAGCAGCAGTAAGGACCCAGTTCTTGTGGATGAGAGTTCCTCCACAGACATGAATGAACTGTTTACTTCCTCTAGGCCGAACCTGTGAGAAACAACCAGCTCAAAAAATGTGGCTTCTTACCGCTCAGATACTGAAATTAGCCAGCTTTTCTTATTTTAAAAAAATGAGCCTAGTCATACATGTTTCTCTCATCAATAATAAATCTAAATGTAAATTTTAAATAATACGTTCTGCAAAGAAGTTCCAGAGCAAATAAATTGCATATTACATAGAGGAACTCATCAGTTTCCCTTGTGAGCAGCAATTGGCTACAGTAAAGAGGAGAGTCTCCAAATTCCGAGTGGGCGACCATCTGTCTCGCATGGTTGGGGTGCGAATCAGAAACAAAACTGCATCTGCTGATCAAGTAAATTTGTTTGTGATTTTTCCTCTTTGTGTGGGGTCCAAAAGCTGAGTGTAAATTAGAGTCTAAAAATGTATGTCGTTCTGGGTGGAAGGGATGTGCTGGGTAATTGGCTAAATGTTCAGGTCATCTATGACTTTAAAATTTTCAGCCAATTTGGCGGATTAATATTACTCGAGATGACAATAAAAGTGAAGACTGTGTGCTTTAAAGGCTTTTCATGGTCACTTCTGAATAAACCAGTAATTCTCAAATAGCCCCTTCAGAAGCTCCTAAAGTTCCCATCCCTAAACCACAATTGAATTCAACTTAAAAATACGGATAAGTTAGATGTACAATAACATCACTTAAAATGATAATGAAAATAATGATTAGCTACAGTCTAGAACTGATATGACCTTTTTTGGTCAATGTAAGACCTCCAGATTCTTTGAATACTGAGCCATGTCAAAGAGGTTTACCTGCAAAGAAACCTGCCAGGGCCAAGAGTGAGGCCTGGCCTCATTCCCAGACACAATCCTTTCAGCCATGTTGGGCTTGAAGTGGGCCATACCACAATCCTTAGGCCAGTCTAAAAAGAAAAAGGCAGAAAATATAAGCATCAAACATTTTTTTCCTCATATATTTAGAAGTGTTTTCAAGTCCTCACCCAGGTGAAGGATTTTATGCTGTGGCTGTCGTTCAGAAGTGAGTGTGTATGCAGCTGCAGGCAGGGATGCCTTGCTCAACAGCAGCGGCAGCAACAGAGACAGCAGCAGAAGCAGAGGAGGTCCTGGTACAGCCATCGTCTTCCAGAGAATCACCGGCCGGGACGCATCCCACGCTTTTTATACCAAGCACATGCAGGTGTACATAAACAGGTACACACACACACGCAAAAACAACACACCTCCATGGACAATGAGCTGTGTCACAACAAAGGCCGAGCGCTGGATAGTTCTCCTCTAGCTTTGGAGCTTCTACTGTAAATGAAAAACAGGGTATTTTGGGGAGTCCCATCAGCACTTTCACACACATATAGTTTGCTCACATGACACTAATTTGCATGCAAGACAAAGACAATGTAGTACTGTATGCAAACAAACATCACATCATGTCATGTGACTTAAAGCAGTGACATAGTGACCTGAAAATGACCTTTATCTCTGCATGTGCACTATTTAGAGCAGCTGGTATTCCAAATAACCAGTGTAGTTCTCACTTTGTAAACATGACCCAGAAGAAAACATGTTTTTACCTTGAGCTTGTATGATAAGTGGTGTCCCTCAAAACTGGTAGTGGGAAAATAAAAACTGGGGTGGATTCATCAGAATACAGCACCCAGTGTATGAACAACTCATATTCGCAAACAAACCTTTACTCTGGTCAATACAACACATAACAGATCTCACGCTGTCAGCATCATCAGACATGATGCCATGATGTTATGGTGTTGTGAAGAGATTTGACATTTTCCGATAATTGTTAATGGAACACGCATTTTGTTGATGTTCAAGTTTTCTTACACACACAAATTTTCAGTAAGATTAAATTCATTTCAGTTATATTTATATAGCACCAATTCACAACAACAGTCACCCAAAGGTTCTTTATACTGTAAAACAGAACATATTAGTCTGATCTTTTGATGCAGATCTGCACATTATAATGCTATTTATTCGTCCAAAGCTGATGAACACATGTAGTCTCATTCATGTAATCTTTTTTTAGTCACCTCACTATTTACAGAAATAAAAAAAAATAAACCATAGCTTTTGGCTAGACTGGCAATAATATTTTGTGTGAACATGAATTTTTCACAGAGGATGATTCCTATGTCAACTTCCCGACCATGACGTCCACTATCAGGTCAAAATTCCACTGCTTTATATTTAAATATCTGTTGAACTAATGACAGCATCATCTATAATTTTAATAGTTTTGAAACCTCTCTTTTTACAGGAAGAAACCTCCATCAGAACCAAGTCAGAGAGTTGCAGCCATCTGCCATCACAGTTTTGGGGTGAAGGGGGGGACGTCACCTTTCTGGTGGGAAAGGAGTTTGAGCTCCTATATAGTCAAGCTTGACTCAATGCACAGCTTCGACTTTGATTCAGTGCCTTTATGTTGGGGTCTTCTCTGGTGGCTGAGAGGGTTGCTTTCCTATTCATTTGTGAATGGACCTTGACTGTTATTTGCACTTGTGTGCCAAATGACACTTCCAGCCTCACAGAGCTGCTAGGTTTATTTTTGAATTGTCACTCACCTCGTGGGTATTTTGGTGAAGGACGTTACAAACCAAAAGTGTTTGAATACTTTACATCTTTATTACATTTTAGAAATGTTTAAATAGCACAAAATATAGCAGCTTTAAAGAATCCTTATTGATTCTACAACAGTCACTTCACCCAAATAGTAACAACAACATGTTCATGTGTTTATGTCAGCTAAATTAAATTATTTTGACAGTCTATTTTGTAAATTATTTATAACTTATTGGCTTATCGATTTTCATAAAAATACAAGTGACCCTCCTGCTCCTTATACACACAAATCCAGATCTGTGAAAATATGACAACAATAACTGCAGTAGAAGCCACTAGTGAGCTGAGCCTTTTTACCCTTGGTGAATGAGAGAGAATGTGCCTGCTCATCTGAATGGCAATGCCTGAATGGCCAAAAACTCACAACTGTGGTTCACCAAGTTTACATACAGTTGAACTTTGTGTGTGTGTTTTTCCCCCTGCAGTGAATGAGTTGAGTGAGGTGACGTGTTGCTTCAAAAGTTCAAACAACAAAGTAGCCAAACAATTACACATTTTAGCAAGAGAAAATTATAAAATGTGTATTTCTGAAACATTTTCATTTTATTATTTTGTTGTTGTTGTTGTTGAAGATTTTTGTAATAAGTTTTGAAGGACTCAGACCTTTACTCCAGGTAGCACTTTTTAGATAATAAAACCCATTTACAAACACATTCGTGCATTCATAGTTTTAACACAAACGTACAAAAGTAAATTTTTAAGGGCTTCGTGCTTAATAACATAAAACACATATTTGTGCAGAGAGCTAACTTAGCTACTGTGTATATTTCTTGGTTGTGTTTATTAAAGTCATAATGTGCGGAGTGGTTGGTAACCACCACTAGTCCTGCCCAGTACATAACCAAACTAAGCAAAAAGAGTTGGGTAATAGTTCGACTGGCCCCCAACTCCAATGTGTATAGGACTCTAACATCAATCCATCCATCAATCCCTTTTCTGATCTGGTTATTACACTAGGGCTCAGTGAGGCTAGAGCCCTGGACAAGTTACGAAACCTTCAAAGGGCGAACACAGGCTGTTTTCACACATGTACTTTTGACTTTACCCAAGGTGGTGCATTTGAAAATACAAATGACCAAGTGGATCAGACATTAACTGGTCTTATGGTAGCGTGCCAATTCCCTTGTACAAAGTCAAAGTAATGTCAGATTGTAGTGGTGAGAATAACAATGCATTCACTGCCAACCAGTGGACATCGTGTGTACTGCCTTGCTAAAGGCTACATCAAGAAAACTCCCTGACCTAAACAGAGTTTTTCCATTAGTATGAGTATGTCGCAAGAAGACAGTGGAAAATATCCCAACTTGGGTCTCCCAGATGTCTGAGGGTGTGAATGCAAAAATAGCTAAAGACACATAGAAAATACCTAGATTCAATTTAGAACGACGAATGAACCCAACAAACATGTCTTTGCACAGAGAAAACTCTTACCCTTCACTTCTTATCCTTATGTCCATTGTGTTGCTCATTTGTAGAAATGACTCACAAACCAAAGAATTTCAGCAATGGACACCAATAATTTATTGTGCATCTACAGGAACAAGTTTAAGTGATGACTGTTGACTTTCATGAAAAGTTTAGCAGAGTTACATCTATCTTCAACTAAACAGTGAATACCAGTGAGAGAGAAAAACATTACTAATGTTGCACCTGTTGAAAGATGTACCTAATAACAGAAAACATGCTGACAGAAAGTCTAGAATAGAGCTGAACAGAACTTTGAAACTCTTTCAGCTTCAATCCAAGGTTATGAATATTGTGCAATCTGAGGATTTAAATTGTTATTACAGATTTAATTTAGCCTGCTATATTAGTCATCTGCCTTTGTGGAGGCTCCACACCATCTTGGCCTCCTCAGTGACCTTAACACACTCTTCTTCCGGCTGTGTCCATTCCCAGATGAGGGGGACTTAGAATGGTGGCTGCCTTCCTCTCCACAAATCTCCTGCTC
This sequence comes from Oreochromis niloticus, assembly GCF_001858045.2. Lineage (NCBI taxonomy): Eukaryota > Metazoa > Chordata > Actinopteri > Cichliformes > Cichlidae > Oreochromis > Oreochromis niloticus. The sequence goes on from NC_031973.2 coordinate 8,948,935, forward strand.
ATCTTCTTTTGCTTTGTCATCTTCTGCTGTGCTCTTTCTGAGTGAAGCTTCTTCTACTTCTATCTTATTTCCCCCTCCTTCCTGCTCTTCTTCCCTACCCTGATCTGCATCTGCTGTTCCTTCACTCTTAGGGGACACAGTGATATCAAGGTTTTGAGGAGGTTTAGGTGCTTTCTTCTTCTTTGAGGAATGTCTTGGTGGTTCTGGGCTGTTCTTGCTTTCCAGATGTTTTAGTATGGCTGTGTTCAACTCTTCAGGGTCGACAGATGCCCCATGAACATCCCATGTCATACCATCCTCATCCCATTGCACCTGCTTCATACTGCTCCTCCTTCCACCTAGCTCATCCCTATCCTCTGCCTGAATCTTCAGACACGGCCTCCTGCTCTCCAGATCGTGTGAAGAAGCAGAGGTAACTTCCAATGCAGGGTCTTCTACTTGTTTTTCCTCCTCCTCTGCACTGCTAACTGGGAACATACTGGAAGATGCTGATACTAGATTGGAGTTAGACCCTGCTGAAGACTTCAGGTTCAGTCTGGATCCAGGTGGCGAGCCCAAGATAGAATGGGACCCCATGTTGGATGTGGAAATGTTCCTCTTGAGGTCCCACCATGAGCCAATAGGAGAGACCGTCTGCACAGCTGCATCTGCCATTTCTGGCCGTGACACCATTGGAGCTTCTTGCCTGAACAGCTCTACCTTCATGGCCCTTTCAGTGCCCTCTCTGGCATTTAAGCAGCACCTGCAGGTGTCACCCAACCGTGAGTCACTCAGGGAAGAGACAAGTGGTGACCCCCAACCTCGACCTGCTGTACAGATTTGCTCTGGCTGCCACGGCAGCTCAAGATAGCAGACAGATGGTCCTGTTTTTGACTGCTGCTCTGGAGAATCAGGTGTCAGGTAGCTAAGCATTTGCACAGGGCTTCTTGCTTCTTCACCCTCCAGTATTCCTGTAGGGCTGGACAGCGGTTCTATCACGTCATCAACAAGGCATTCAGGATTTGAAGACACTCCTGCTTCATCTAAACTCACAGACGACAGGATTGGGGAAGGGAACTGAAATGAAAGGAAATTATTCTCCAAGAAGCCTTCATCTTCTGTGCTGGTGAGCCGGAGTGTATCAGGAGAGTGGGACTGAAAGCTTGAAGAGTTGTCAATCTGTGGGGATGAGAATGTAGGTGAAGGTTCTAGTAAATCTTCCTGCTGCAGTGAGTTCAGTGGAAGTGGTGACAAAGAAGTCTGTACAGGTGGTAAAGTAGGCGTGTTGAGCGGGGAGATGAACGGTGAGGGTGTAGTTTCTGGAGAGGTCAGCTTGGACATCGGAGAATCTGGTGCTGCAGAACAAGCGGCTTCATGGATGAGACTGGAGGGGCGTGACACAACTGTGTCCGGAGTGCTGCTGCGGCTATGTGCGCTACTGCTACACCCGCTCCATCGCTGCATGTTGGAAACCCAATGCTCGCTGAGAGCAGGAGAGCTATTGATGTCAACATTATTGGTTGTAGATGCTAACTGGTGGCTGTTGGTGGTGTTGACGTGTTGCCACATGTGAGCGTGCAGCGGCTGCAGCGTCACGGAGTTCTGCTCAGAGTGGGTGTTGGTGCTTGAGCTGCGCCTCAGGTCCAGTCTGGTCCACGCTGGATCACGCTTGTGTGGCGGACCTGCAGCCATTAAAACATCCATTGAGCTCTTAGACAGGGAGAAAATTGGTGCCTGATCATCTTCATCCTCCCCCTTTGGAGCTCCACTGGAGTAAGAGAGCGACTGACTGACAGAAAAGCAAGCTGGCTGGTAGCTCTCAGATGCAGGGCGCCCAGCCCTCGCCATGGTAACGGCACTGACCTGTGTGGGAAGACACACCTTTTAACATTAATTCACTGTTTTTCACTGATGCAAAAGTATTGGCCACTAAGAGGGAAGCAGCAACACGTCTATGACATAATACTGACGTACAGTATCATCACCATTGTTGGGAAGGTTAGTTTTGCAAGGTAATAGTTTACACATGACTAAATACCCTGTTGATTACCCAATCAAAGTCACGTTACTATATTTTGATTATTTTTCTAATAAATAGTTGAAACTACTGTCTTCCTTCTCTCACCCCAAATGGTCGCAGCAGATAGCCGCCCCTCCCTGAGCCTGGTTCTGCCGGAGGTTTCTTCCTGTTAAAAGGGAGTTTTTCCTTCCCACTGTCGCCAAAGTGCTTGCTCACAGGGGGTCATATGATTGTTGGGTTTTTTCTCTGTATGTATTATTGTAGGGTCTACCTTATAATATAAAGCACCTTGAGGCGACTGTTGTTGTGATTTGGCGCTATATAAATTAGGTTGAATTGAATTGAATTGAACTAGTTTTGCGGATGTTTCTTAATCAAACATTTCAGTGTTAAATGTCAGAATTTTCAACAATAATTAACAAGCTTTACTCTGTGCAGTGATGTCAGTACACTTTTATGATGATTTAAACATTCAGTTAGTAAAAGTCATTGGTCATCAGTCAAAAAGCTATTTGCAGGCATAGCAGACTAAGGTTGTTTGGAACAATGTGTATTATTTATGGTGTCATACTCAAATTACAGTTTAAATTCATGGATACGTAGGTTAAGATATGTGGCTTATTTTGATTCTAGTAGAGAGGTAGAGAAATTGTTCCCTAACTAACCACTCAAAAAAAGTAGGCAGTGGGTGTAACTCTAGTTTTATGTGCTTTGCCCCCTTACAGGTACCAAGTTTGATACTTGTACAGCTCCACAGAGTCGAGGGAAGCTGCAGACTGTCATAATGTCACATGATACAGTTCATTATTGAAAACATCACATCTGACCACCTTACTAAAACTAAATTCAACAGTTTAGGAAATGCATGCGAAGACTTGGATGAGAAGGCTGATGCTTGCAGTGAGTGCACGTATATGCACACCCCCACACATCCGCAGGCACTCCAGATTAGCCAAATAAGATTACACAATCCAGATTATTTGGTCAACGAGACAAAAGGTAAATTGTTTGAGACAGAACTACAAAGCCTGTTTGGGACTTATTTGACAAAGACCCAAAAGAGACAAAGAATGATAACTACAGTGGATGGTGGAGTTTAGAATAAATTACAATCAACCTTTTTTAAATCTTTGATTTGTTCACGCTTTTCCTCTTTTTTTCTTCTATTCATTCATGATTCATAAGTATAATGCTACTATTTCTGATTTAGTGGCAAAAAAAAGCCTGCATTCTTATTTCACTACCTAGCTGGCTCTGTCCAGCTCTGTCCCAAACTGACCTAGTAGCATTTTGACCACAACTGACCCGATGGTACCCAGACTACCTAATCTGCACAACATAAACTCTTAGTTACCCATAATGGTTATTCACATAAACAAAACAGTATTACATAAGACAGAAAAAAGCAAATAGTAAAGTCCTACCTTTAACTTCACACGTTATGTCCTGTTTTACCCTCTGCCATGCCACAGAGCAGGTAGCCCTAAATGGTGTCTCTCCTTCCTCCCCTCATTCCTTCCTCTCTCTTCCTCCCTCACTTCTTAATAAGATCACCTTTGCTGTCTCTAGCATTAAAATAACCCACAGCTTCACACGCTGTGTCTGTCTGCTGTCAATTTGCTCAAGCTTAACCTTCTTCTCTGTCTTAGCTGGACTTCATTTGAAGCTGGCATCGGTGTAAATGTGATGATTTTCTTTTGTGAATTTGAGTTCTTTGGTATGTTCATGTGCGGGGGAAACAGAGGGGGCCACTACCTTTAGCCCAGAGGATTAACGGTCATCTTATTAGCTGCCATCCAATCTCTGAGCAGTCTGAGCATGTGGATGAATGCATGTGTGTAAGTGATCAGTGGGTAAGCAAGTGGCTTATTTCGATTCTGAGTTAAGGTCAGGCCAGCTGTCATGGCCACCATTGTATGTGTGTGCAGACTATTGTATGAGCAAAGGATATCATATAGATGTTTAAATTAAATATGTGGGAAAGTCAACCAGTCGAGAGAGATATTTTACAGAATGCGTAGAAACTTTGAGCTCCTAATGGTTACAAAGGTAAAGTCGGGTGTTGTCATTAAAATCAATCAGAGTCACCTACCTGATACCATGAATGTTGATACCACATTTTAGGGCAATGCAGAGGTCCCTTCCACAAGATCTTCATTTCAGGGTAAAGCAATGTTCTAATCAAACTGTATATAGTGGGGTGGGATGCTGCCGATTTAAACCTGAGAATGTAATCAGGCAGTTAAAGGAACACTAAGGAACTCCTTAATCCCACTGCCTTGCCTTCTGTAATGGAACCAGAATCTGGGAAAGAGAGTGACCATCTGCTTCTTGTTGGGCTTGTTGGGGTGAGGTTACTGATGCAGTTAAACAACTGCTCAGTGGCAGAGCCCCTGGGGTAGATAAGGTAGATAAGGTTATCCAAGACTGGGGTGGTGGTTCCCATCTTTAAGATGTCTGCCCCCCCGGCAAAGTCTGAGGCAGGGTGCTGGAGAAGAGTTGAATAGTAATTGGTAAATGAACTGGTTCTTATATAGCACTTGTCTGCTTTGCTTGAGCACTCAAAGCACTTTATACTTTGAGTATGAAGTGCTTTTTCTGCATAAATGCACAAGTGCTTTCTATCTGACATTCACACACATTCATACTTTGAATGATAATCGGTATCTAGCCCAAGGGTATTTGGCATGCAGACTCACCAACCACCAGCCTTTTGGTTAGTAGATGGTCTGCTCTACCTCCTGAGCTACAGTCACTCCGAAATGAATCCCTGGTTCACCAGTTGAAACTCAGATTCAGGAGGAACAATGCGGTTTTTGTCCTGGTGCTGGAACATTGGACCAGCTTTTTATCCCCTTGAGAATACTTAAGGGCGCCTGGGAGTCACATACTGATTGTTTGATTTAAACTCAACTGTAGAGGTGTACAGAGAAACCACAAAAATCCTGCCTTTATCCAAAATCTCATGGACCTTACTGTCCCTATTCTTATATTAGTTATGAAGTACTACAGAGCCCCCAGTGACACTAGGTTGGATAATTCTTTGAATAAAACAAGGTCCCTCAGATTCAAAGTCTAATAAAGGATCAAAAGAACAGAAGACATACTCTTGTTTTAAGATGTGATGCAGCAGAGTCACTTCAGCACTTAAGTAAGAGAGACACAAACAAGAGAAAAATGCAGCTGAGACCAAAATATCCTGACTTATTCAAAGAATAATTTACCATAACACAGTTAACAGCTTGATGACATTAACAGGGTTTTTTTCTTGATGGATTTTGAGGACACTCTTCCAGATCTGCAGTTTTGCATGACTGGGTGCTCGTCATGGTTGGCAAACTGACCTTCATGTGTAAAACTGAAGCAATGGCTCACTAAGGAAGTTAATGAATGCCAGTATTTGCCAGTAAGATGTCCTCGGTCTTTAAGCTGGATCACAAAAGACCCAGTTTTCGCTCCATGCTCTAATTTTTCAGTGTAATTTTATGGATCTAAAATTTATTGTAAGTTTCCAGTACTGGTGTATATTATAAATGATTAGGAAACGTTTCTTACAGTAGGACTCCACATCAAAAACTAGCTTTAACACTTATTTCACAGCTGTTTTATAAAATTGTGTTAATGTCAACTAGTTAACACAGAAAACCTGACAAATGCATTGTATCCATGCATTCATTGTCATTTCTGACAATGAACAAGAACAAAAATAAATCCTTAAAACCAGACAGCACCATCAAACCCAACAAAAAATGCCTCTCTGCAAGGAAAAAATGAGACAAAACCATTTATTAAATGTTTCATCTTTTAATTTATGCAAAGCAAACAATTAACAAATAAATTCCGCTCTAAAGCTCAAGTTAGTTTCTGGGTGTTTGGTGAATTAATTTAACTTAGAATTAATTTGAGGCTCCACTGGAGCCCAACGGTAAATTTTTGCCCGGTGGGTCCTCAGGAGATTAATCCGGCCATGCATATAACAGCATGGGAACCAGCCAGATGTGTCGCACCCTCACAGCTCCGCAGAGTCACAAACGGTAACCTCTCACATTAACAATGAATGCTAAGCAGTAGCTTCATTCCTGGTGAGTCTGTCTGAGTCAAAGCTGACAAGGAAAGACAAGAAAAGTTATTCACGTGTTGGAGCTGACCTCTTCATGGCTGGTGAGCAGGAATCTAGATTAAACCTACTGCCTGTGAAACACCTGTATTACACCCTGTCGTTCCGCCTCTTTGTGTTTTGTTCAGATCACATGTTACAGCTTGCTGTTGGTCTGTCTGTGGGTGTCCTGTTGCTGTTGCTGCTGCTGATTCTGATAGCGTGCTACCTAAGGAGGAGGAAAAAAGAGCAGAGGCAGTACGAAGAGCTGCTCTCTGCAGTGCCTTCAGTCCCGGCATGCTCCGCTCCAGTGATCCTGGTGTCTCAGGGCTCCTGGGCCACGTTAGTGAGCATTTTACATAAAATATCTACATACATTAACTTGGTGCATTAATTTATTGATTCAAAAAGTATTACATATTAATAAGACTCAGAGGCTTTCCGCTTTATCACACAGTACTCATCAGTGAGTGCAGGTGGTTCACAGTATTACACTATGGCTCATATTGGTTTGTCCTTGTGAATCTGTGTGGTCCTGGAGATACCTCCTGTAGCAGGAACCACTAAGGCAGATTTGAGTTCCTCAGCAGGTGTTTGCCAGCACACTAACACTAAAACTCAGTGACAAAACTATAACAATTTGGGTTGTGATTGGGCCCATGAGTACTGAGAAAAGGATGCCAGGAGCATGGGAAGCAATGGAACTACACATACTTTTTTCAATTTAATTTTATTATTATATTTCTTATGAAGGGAAACACAAGATTGAGTTTTAAATAGATTTAAATAGATTTTATAGACTAAGGATTGAAAATGTATTTCAGGACATAAAGCCAGCGTATCTTCTATTGGCTAGTAAATGTTTAGGTCTTTATTTGTTAGATCTTGTTGTTTAACAGCCCAAATTCCCCTTTAAAGCATAAAAATGATAATAAAAAAGATAAACTTTTTTTTCCAAGATTTTTTGTGTGAGAACATTTTGACATAAGGCACATCGTCTATTATTTTCAGTTTGTGAAGAATTTAGTCTGAATTTTACTGACATCTCTGAGCACTGACAGCTATTTGCTAAAGGCAGTTGCAGCACCACTCAACACTCATTTAATATTATTTGTCTCTATGTGTGGAAGGCCCCGTGAGATCGCGTTCACTCTGCCTCCTCGCTTCATCACACAAAACCATGGAGATCAGAAAAATAACGAGCAGGACAAGAAAGAGGAGGAGGATATGAAGATGGAGCCCCAGCGGGACGTACTGGCTCATCGTGGGTCGCTCTCAGTGAGGAGTAGGTCATTGCTTCTTTTTATATGACAGCATATCAAGACATTTAGAGCCACTTTGTGGGTGCTGGTTGTATGCTTGTGGAAAAATAAGAGGATAATAGGAGCATTCACCTACGATCACCTGAAGAAGATATTATTGTTGTTAAGACATTTCAGTCTGGACAGATGTGGCGCTTTGGGGTGGACCAGCTCACCTACACTCTTTCAAACCAACAGGGCTGCTCCTGGGTCTAACAATCACACCAAAGTATCACATAGCTTTTATTAAATTTAAGAAGAAATGTGATATTTTGCTGTTTCCTTCAGGCTGGTACCCAGTGGGGACGGTTTTGGCTGGTCTCTACTCTGTACCTCCTCTAAACGAGGTGGTGGCCCCCCTCCCGGCATGGCTTCCCGCCTCTGCTTCTCCGTGGAGTATCGACACAGCAGCGAACAGCTCATGGTCTTCTTGCTCCGCCTCAGCAACCTCCCTCCATGTTTCCATGGCAACGTCACGATGGTGGAGCTCAGACTTCTCCCTGATGACAGGCGGCCCCGTCAAGCCAAGGCCCGGGGCACGGGTCCAGACCCCGAGTTCACCGACTGCTTCATTTTCCAGGTGAGGGCAGAAAAGTTTCCAGAAGTTCACATCTAGAAATGAGAACTTTAGAGACAAAAGAGAAGACAAAAATGATTTGCGTAACTTTTATTTAAAGCTGATATCATTTATATTTTTATAATGTTTTGACTGGAGATCTAAAAGGGGACACTGAAACTAATGAACTTACAGAAAATTTTCACTTGCTAGCGTCTTTAGCATTATAATCCTGAAAATTTCCTACTCTGGTTCCACCAGCAGTGGAACACTTTGCAAAAGTGAAAAATTTTTCCTCTGGAGCCGGTAGAGCCCAAAAACAGAGCAGAAAATCTGTTGCTTTAACTAAATTGTTAGTGTCATGTTCAAGATAGACCTTTTCACATGTGAGTTAGTGCACTTCAACACATATTACAATGAAAGAGGAACATAAATTAAGTACCAGTAGGAGCAGTGTGGTCTATGTTTTTTACAGGTCAAAATCAGCCAGTCAAAAAGTTACTTTCTGAAAATAGGACAGCTGTGATCATACACTCAAGATTGTGTCTGTTAAAAAGGCAGCTGTGTAAAACAGACACTCATCCAAACAGCTGCAGCTGTGATAGTGCAGGTTGTCTACCAAGGACATAAGATTGATTCCTGACTCCTCTAGCCTTCATGGGTATCATTATCTTGCCCAGGTCCTGAGTAATACACCCACTGACAGATGGGAAGAAGAGATGGAGGGTCAGATGGGCACAGAGATTTTTCTAATTTTTAGTATAATGATGGTAAAATGTTTGAAGGATATCATTCTCTGAAAGTTTAAAGGGAGCGTTGGGAGCTAGGAGCAACAAAACTGAAAGCAGTCCTTGGAATTTCGCACTTGACTTCAGAATCATGGGTGAAGGTCCAATTTCTGTATCGGCAACAGTATTGTTCCCATTCTGCAGTGATTAAATACTAATAACAACAATTTATCAGAGTTCATTTAGTACACAGAGAAAGACTGACTCTGAGATCATAGCTGAATATTGTGGATAAATGAAATCTGCTTTTTGATGTTGAGGAATGAGTGCTTCGGCTCCACAGGTGTCAGCATTGCGTGTGCTTCGCAGCACCCTGAGTGTGTGTGTGCTGAGTGTGGAGCAGGATGGTAAACGCCATGTGGTGGGCAGGGTGCTGTTTCCTCTGGAGGGGGAGTTCGGTCAGGCTGGCAGGGTGCTCTGGAGAGACCTTGAGACTGAGGAAGACCCACAGGTACACACCATACAATCACTTACACACACAAACACACAAACACACACACAACGTACTGCACATGAGTGCAAAGCTAAAAGTTCATGATTGCTGTGCTTGTCAGTGTTCAGAGCTGGGGGATGTGCAGATATCTCTCAGCTACAGTACGTCCCTGCAGCGCCTTTCAGTGGTGGTTTTGAGAGCTCGAGGCATACAGCTGCTCACAGACGCAGGTACGAGGTGATTTATGGTTGTGGATGGAGCTTTGTGTTCTTTTTTTTCGTGTGGACTACACAAATCCACTGTTTATCTACAAAAGAAAGACAGTATGAGATAAATCTGGTTATGACCAAAGGAATGTCCGATAATACAGCAACCGTGCGTTTGTTTCCAAGGTGTGTGTGTCCAGGTGATCTTACAGAAGCACACTCAGGTGGTGAAGATGAAGCGCAGCTGTGTGGTGAAAGGTGAAAATGACCCCTACTTCAACTTCAAGACGACCTTTAAACTGCGACCTCAGCACCTGGACGAGGCCTGCGTGAGGTTTGAGCTGCAGCAGCCGAGCAGCGTCCGCTCAGGTGACTGTTGGACGGGCTGAACTTCAGATCTAAACTTTGCTTGGAGATTAATGGAAATGATCAATGTGACAGTGTTTCATAAGACAGGCATTAAAAGCTTTTCATCAAACACGCATCTTTGTCATTTTAAAATTTTAGCTTCTGACATTCGTTTGTCACACTTTGGAGCAATAACAATAAGACCTCACCTACTTGACATTTAAAGAATGTCGAGTGTTTTAGGGCTTCTTTTAAAGAAGTAAAATGTTAGAAAAGCTCCAAGTGTACCGAAAAAAGCATGTTTCTTCTTTATAGTTATATTATATATATTTATTGAGTTTTTTGAGTTATTTATTAGTAGAGGTATAATCACATTTAATAAAATGTTATCAGTCTGGAGAGTCCAAGGTTTGGCATTACTGTTAATTTTTCTTTAATGCTTTATGGATTTTTACGAACTGTCTATTGGAAACAAAGGTTCTTAGTCAAAGTTTATGTGTAACAGAAAAAGCCTTCTCTTTTCCCTTTTTAAAAATGTTTTCTTTTTGGAATTTATTATTATAAAAAAATAAGTAAAAACAGCATCTTCAGAAGATAACATTTCTCACTGGTTCTGTTTCTTTTCCTCTCAGAGCCTCCGATCCCTCTGGGAGTGCTGGTGTTGGGTCCCTTCATGTACTCCAGGGGTCCTCAGCTGCAGCACTGGATAGACATGGTCAACACGGCACAGGAGCCGGTCACACTGTGGCACGGACTGCGCAGACCCACTTAACGCTAAAAGCATCCTCATATGAGTAAAAACGAAATAAAATAAGTATGAATCAATCATCTATCATTTGTTAAGACAAATTTCTACAGGAAACTCTGGAATACATCAAAGGAGAAAAGCTGAGAAAAGCTCATTGTTTCGTTTTTTGACCTGCAGCTTTGCTCTTTTCGTTCACTGCTCTCAAAGTGTTGTTTTCAGCTGCCGCTGTGCAACATTTAGCAAATGTATTTTCAGGTGTTACCTTCTGTAGCTGATATTGAACAAATCAGAACTCAAAGAGAAAACTGGACTTAAATTCATCAGATCAGCACTAAGCCGAACAGTTTTTGCTGCCCACAAATGGTAATAAATAAATAAATAAATAAATGAATAAATATTTAGGCTCCTACAAGTTTCAGTAACATTTTTTGTGCAATTCTCTCAAGATTCATGTATTACTTTAAAACAAAGGAATATGAATTCTAATGTGAGAAACTGTTATGTAATATAACAATTAGATGATAGGGTTTAATAAAAATGCCGTAATAAGACTCAGATTTTAATATAGATCATCTTAAAGCCTGTGTAGGAAAGTCTTATTTAGCTTGTAAGGATTTCAAATGTAGAGATATTTTAAGTCTAAACCTCCAACATGTGACATAAGAGCAGTCAAACACAGAATATAGACTTTGATATAAACATTCTCATGTTCCTGCTTATCACTCGTCTTTTAACCATTGTCAATCTTTATATCTTACTAGGGAAATTCCACATACATAAATGTAAATTTCAAAACTCATCCCCATAATTTAATTTGTTTTTAATTGAAACTGAATATTACTTAAACTCTCTTAAATGAACTTCACATAAAAAAGGTTTATCATTAATTGAAATTCATCCAGAAATTTTCAACAAATGAGCTGTCACAGATACAATTTTCAAGCACAAAGCTATTATTAAGTCTGCCACATCCCTTTTTTTTCTTCTTTATTTATTTACCCTTCCTATTTTCATTTTCGTTGTATTTTTCGTTACTATTATTTGCCCTGTATGTCTACTGTACAAACTGAACTGGAATGACTGACTGTTCACTTTACAATTTCAAATAAAGTTCTGAAAAAACAAAACAAAACCTCCCTCCCTTTCGTGCTTCCTAATTCTGTCCGGCAGGTGGCGCCTCCTGTCTGTGTGACTCCTGTGCGCAGCTGCAGGAAGAGACTGAATGCGGAAGCGGTGTCTGAGCAGTAACGTGGATCTCTTTTAAAGTTATTACAGCTTCATCAGCGGTTTGATGCCATGAAGATAAATGAGAACACGTTACTGGAGGGACACGGAGTCGTGCTGGTTCCTTACAACGTAAACCACGTGCCCAGGTAACGTGAACAGCTGTTAGTGGAAGCGATCCCCAGCTTCACAGTCCAGCTATTCACTGTCCTCTCCCCCTTTTATTCCTCTTCTTGTCACCACTTCTCGTTACAATGTGTGTGTCTCTTTATGTGACAGTCTTTTAGTGCTAAGTATAAAACATTTGTTCACAATAGCATTTACACCTGCACAAGGAAAGGTTAGTTTAATCCATTCAGGTCATATTTACTGCTTAATGACACATTATTTGTCTTTAGTAAAGAGTATATTTTAAGGCAGAGGTATCAAATGTGTGGTCTTCCAAAGGCTTTGTGGGAAAAAAAAGAGCCATAATCTTAGTTTTTTCTCTGCTTTTGCACTATTAACTATTGTGTTGCAACTCGTTAAGATGTATTGCACTATAAGAGTGTTTCTAAACTGTTCATCCCTCTGAGTGAGGGTTAGAGATGACCTGTCATATAACACTGAAATAAAATGACTGAGCCACACAGTCATGCAGATGTTTTTCTCTGAGTTCTCATTCTGGTCATCGTCTGTTTTTCCATTGGATGCTTCTTTACATGTGAGTGTGGCTGTAAAAGTTAGTTAAATAGTTTGTCATGCAGCAGTTTCATTGACATAGCCAGCTGGAGAACTCCTGAACAGGTTGAGCCAGAAGCAAGATGCATATCTGCCACTGTTGTCTTCTATTATAGTCTTTTTCACAGCAAAATCACAAATACCTCTCATATCATATCTGTATTAAAACATATAGTTAATAATTAATTCTGGCAATAACAGATTTTTCTCAACCCCTTATTTATTTTTGTTATTATAGCAAATTATTAAATTTCTCAGTAATTTAGTTTGATCATAGTAACCAGCTGTATTTGTTATTTCACATTTCCTGACGCTTTCATCTGTGGGCATCTTTATTAGTGAGTTTAACTTGTGCCTTTCATCCAGGTATCATGAGTGGATGAAGTCTCCGGAGCTGCAGCAGCTAACCGCTTCAGAGCCGTTGACCCTGGATCAGGAATACGACATGCAGAAGAGCTGGAGGGAAGATGATGACAGTGAGGAGCCATCAGTAGACATGATAGGAAAGCAATAGCAAGAAAAGCATTTTCATTGTGTTTGTGTGTTTTTATGTTACCTTTCCAGAGTGCACGTTCATAATCCTGGACAAGCAGCGGTGGGCAGACCCCAGTGTGGAGGAGGAGCAGTGCATGGTGGGAGATGTCAACATCTTCCTGACTGATCCAACAGACCCTTCGCTGGCTGAGCTGGAGATCATGATAGCAGGTTCTTAAAAACATCTATAAGAGAGTAACCAGTGCATTTTTACATGCTCGGTGCAGACTTTTTGTTCAGTTGTTTCATTGTTTTGATTCTGTGATAAAGAAGAAGTGTTTTTTATTGTTTGTTTTTTAACAGAGCCCAGTTACAGAGGCAAAGGCATTGGAAAGGAGGTGACACGTATGATGATGTGCTATGGTGAGGCAGCCAGAACAGTCTGTCAGAAGATTTTCTTTTAAAGATTTCTGTATGGAAATTTCTGTATGGAAATAAAGATTTCTGTATGGAAATTTCTGTATGGAAATGTAGTACAGTACATTTTTTACATTACATTTGTAAAAAACGGTTATTTTATGGTGGTGATCGGCGTGTTTTCCTCCATCAGGAGTCACCAAACTCGGGGTCAGAAAGTTCCAAGCAAAGATCGGGCTGGAGAACCAGGTCAGCATCACCATGTTCAAGAAGCTCCACTTCCAAGAGGTAACCAGATCTCACTGTGTGGAATTGTGGATATGCTCTATAAAATAAACCTTTTGTTTGGGAATTTAATACAAAGTCTTGCTTGCTGCAGGTGTCACAGTGTCCAGTGTTCAAAGAGGTGACACTCGAGCTGACGGTAGATGAGTCCGTTCGGACGAAGCTGCTGGATGATGCAGCTCATATGAAGGAACGAGATTACAGACAGACCTGCAGCAGCAGACATGAACTGCTCTCACAGTGACGTTCTGTACTGAGCTTCTCACTCACCTTCTAAAGACTTCAGCTTGTGAAGCAGGATGATGTGAGAGGATGACATGTGAATCTGAAAACTTGCAACAGAATCCTTTATTCAAGTCACAAGAAATGTTATTTTCTGTCACCTAGTGGCAAAAAATTCTGATTATAAGACAAACAGAGGCAGACAAGGACAAAGCCATACCTCATTATACAATTTTAAATAAGGAAATCCAGATTCACACCAGAGTTGAATGGGTTCTTCCTCTTTGGATACGCTTCACCAGGTTTGTGGAATTCGTCTTGGTGGTTTTGGCGTGATCTTGCTGGCCGTTGGACTTTGCGGAGGAAAAAACCTGCAAATTATAACTTGAACACTGTTGAAAAACAAATGCATAGGTGTGAATATGACATCACACTTTCATCTTCACGTATCAAATCGTGTACTGTAGTCGAGACATTAATTTAACCGTTGTCATCTCCGATGCCAGGAGTAAAATGAAGTGAAAGATGCTGTGGCTGATGTTTCTAGTGGAGCTGGTTAACTTTATATTGATTGTGTACCACCTTAGCAAACTAGAAATCACTTGCCAACGCAAAGATTCGTGCTTCTCTATCTATAAACCAAGTTAATATCTCTAGTGTCCTTTGTTTGGAGAAGATTTGCACTGGTTCAGTATCTCTATTGACCAGTTCTGACTTTTTGAAACTAAACTTCAAATTGGACCAAACTGATGGTTTTAGTCACCAGCTTTCAGGAACATTAGGCGCTAATTCTTTTTAATTATTCACTCTGTCCCCAAAATGAAATTGAGAGCTTTTTTCCACTTACTGATGCACAGCCATTAAAAACCACAGCCTAATGTGTTATTTACACATCTCTTGTACATTAAAGTCTCATATTCCTCTTAATGTCACATATTTTTCTTAATTTTGTTGCTGAAACTGGTTGGTGTCAAACATTAAATGCCAGCTGCGGGAGCTTTATTGCCATGTTTATTTTCACACTTCATACTCACTGTCCTCCTATTCAGTCAACAACAGACATTTATGAGGTCTTAAGATCAAGAAAAAACAATTAAAATTTTTCTCTTTTTCTCCTCATCAACTTCAGTTAAGTCGTATCATTATTATGTGATATTAGCACAAGTGTGCTATAAGCTAATGCTAGTCTACACCTTAAGAGAGTCCTGCAGTTAGGTCCATACGTTTTTGGACATGTCATATTTGTGATTTTTGTCCCTGTACACAACCACAGTGGATTTCATATCAAAGAGCAGAGATGTGATTGAAATGCACGCTTTCATCTGCAGCCACCTTCAGTTTCTGCTTCTTTGTGGGTCTTTCGGCCTTCAGTTTTGTCTCCAGTAACTGAAAAGCATGCTCCACTGGGTTAAGATCATGTGACTGACTGGGCTATTGAAGAATACAATCCAGATGTTGATTGTTATTGTTATTGTATCTTTATTTCAGACATATACAGAAAAAACGATATATACAAGTACACATACTTGCATTTACATGTACAAATACAAATATATATGTAAATACACACACGTATGTGTTGATAATGTTGTGCTTTGCACCTTCTTGTAAACTGTCAGGATTTCCTTTTTTTTAAGGACATCTGTTGATTGCTGACCTTCCTCTGTGAGAGTGCTCTTTCACAGATATTGTGAAAGGGTTTTTTTCCATCAAGTTTAAGACTCGAAATCAACTCCAGATGAACTCCAGATTTATCTGCCTAATTTGTCATGAAGTAATGATGGAACAGCCCTCATGAAGCTGTAAAATAGATTACTTCTGAGCCCTTAAAATAGGAAAAAGATGTATAAAAATTCCAAAACCGCTGATACAATGTACTTTTTTTCAAAATTACCCTCCAAAAAAGTAATTGTCCAAAAACACAACTGAAAATCAGATTGAAGTGTGGCTGCTTGAATGATTGTTACATTTCTTTCAGTCTTGTTTTGTTAGACTGAGAGGTATTTGCTTTTTTTGAAGAATTGCTACATCAACTTCAGTTGTGACACCAAACCTTTAATTGAATTTCCTTCCATCCCTATTTTGAAAAATCAGATTTAGGAAACATGAACCGCCACTAAAGGCACTTCCCACTCATTTTCTTTTTTTTAAATTTATTTGTTGTGGTTTCCCAGACTTCACTCACGCAGAATGGACGTATTAGACGAAAAGCTAATGGATGGCAGCGGCAGCTAAAACGGAACGCCTTGTTGGTCATATTAGGTGGTTTATAGTCTCAGGTTTCAATTGTCAAAGGAGCGCATTCTGAGTAATGTTTGTGGTATTGTTTGCAATTTCAAGCCTGTGATTATGTTTTGGAGAATGGCTCTAACAGCACAGACTCCTCTGAGGTGTCTCAGTGCAGCTGCAAAAGAGGATCAAGATGTTTTTTTAAACACTAACAATGATCATCAATGTGTAACTTGAATATGAGCATTATAGTTCTTTTTTGACCTTCTAAGCAGCAGGGAATTTCACCACCAAGCCCATCCTGGTGCTTGCAAAGTCCACCTGTTTGTCACATTGATGTAATAAAGCTCCAGAGAAGCTACATTCTGGCTCATTACACACTCATTCTCTATTACTTTCTCCATTACCTGAGTACTTTAACGTTTCGCAACATTTTACAACAACATTAAACATTTCACCAAACTACAAAACCCAGGAAGCTATGCTCTAACCAGTCTTTGGTTTAAACCAGCTGTCAACTTCAAACTGATGCACGATTGAGGAACCTGCATCCAGTGTGGACGCAGCTTCAAGTTCACTTTCTGTTTAATTTGTGAATGCTAGCATGCTAAATTTTAATATTAAATGTGTATTAAACTATCCAACTTGTTGGGTTTATAACTCTAAAAAAATGTGTCAGTGTTTACATAAATGACCAGGATGCTGACCAGTTCTTCTATTCCATATTGCACCACCTTCAACACTATTTTGAATGCTATGCTAAAGCTGAAATATGTCGAATTAGCCGAGGAGAGATGGAACTTAAAAAAAAAAATGCATAATACAAGTCCTGCTTTTATTTATTGCCCAAAGTATGTCTGCAGCTAATATCATGAAATGGCTAGTGCAGAGACTGAACACTATTTTTGGGGAAAATACTTTGACATTTGCAAAGACAAAACTAGACCCGAACCTATTGACATTTTCTTGTCACCAAGTTGTTATTCTGTCACAAATAATATAAGAGCCAAATATGTTTTGCAGTGCATTTAATTATGCCGACAGCAAAATTACACAAAAAACAGATTAAAAAAAAAAAAGGCTTTTTATTTACACTGCTAATTCAATATCCACATTGAACTAGCAGTCTTGGGGGTTAGATTTACATGCCACGCTCTAAAAAACAGCACACCACTCTTTCAATAAAGTGATGCCAAATTCACAACTAAAGAGGTTTTAAACAGAATATCTGAATGATTTTTATTTTTCCTTCACTGCTGCATCTGAATTAAACATTCATTTATTGCGACAGTAGCAAAGCTTTTATTGGTAGTCCAGTTTAAATACAAATTTACAGTTTGCACATTGTTACTCAAAAATTAAGAGTCTGTGAAAACTACTGACAGTTTGGAAGAAGGAAAAAAATATGAAATGATATAATTTGCGCAGGATTTATGAAAAAAAAAGTGTTATCAAGTTTAAAATGATCTGTTATATTAGAATCATCGGCATTAGACCTTGGCTGAGCTTTAATTTATATCAGAACTGAAATTATTTAGTATTTCTAAATTCATTTGCACATTGAGCTTTCACGGTAAACGTTTGTTTTTCCGATTTGCTGGTTTTGTTTATTATAAATTCACATAAAGGAAACAGACTTTTATAATGAAATGGAAGACATCGAATTCAATCTTGGAAGATGGTTGTTGGGCCACTGGATGGCTTTGGAAAATGCGAAGGAGGGCATAATTTCCTATTGATAAATATCTCCACCTATGCCATTCATACACCATCAAAATAATTAAGTTTTCTTTAATTTTACACATTTATTTATTTGTGCTGACAGATTTCTTGCACGTACAGCAGCATTTATTTATTGTGCAGAAAAACCGAGATGTGCTGTTGAAATTGCACTCTTCTTTTATTAAATTAGATTTGTGGTTAAACATCGTTACACCGTTAGAAAGGGGATTTTTGCTCGTTAAAGATCTGCAAGCATGAAACAGGATGTACTAAACGAGATATTTTGCTCTCTGTTGGATAATACCGACACTTTTTCTTAACTACCTCTGACATCTTTGGTATTTGTGTGACTGAAAATGTTTTTACCGGCTGAGGATATAAGCTGTGACAAGATAAAATCCACTTCTATCATTTGGACTCCAAAGTGCAAAACTAAGGAGGGTTGACTATATGGCTGGAAAGGCTTTGTATTGACACAGCTTTTACTGCACATGCTCAGACTGCCTAATCTAACACTGGCAAATGGACAACTGACTGGCAGCTAACATGTGACTGGTGCAGCACAGACAGGGCCCCCTGACACTTCACTGAACGTCTCTCAAATACAGCCTGTGCTCCGTGTAATGCACACAAAAACAAACCAGCTGGCTGCTGGTCAAAGTGCAAAACATGGTTGACAGGGAGACATTTAAGATGATTACTTCTTCTTCTTTTTTAAAAAAAACACACTGTAGTACAAAGAGGGTACAAGAGAGACAATTCCATAGGAATTTAAGATGGTTTTCACACCTGTTCCATTGTCATTTATCTGTACAGACCTTTCACCTCCCTAGCATCACAAACATGGTAAGGAGATGCAGGGTTACCCACTTTAATGAGACTCATGATTTCTCATATTTAAAAACAAACAAACAAAATCCCTTGGTTCACAGGTGATAGTGGAAAACCTGGAGCTCTGAGCTTTGATGAAGGCATGAGTATTTAGTTCTTAGATGTTTGTGTGGATTCGAGAAACTCTTTCGCTGCAGTCGACAGATTCTGCACCAGCTGTCTGAGCACAACCTGCTGCTCTTTGGCCCAGGACAGGCCGTCGTCCACTGCGGCGTTTATCGGCAGACAGAAAGCTTCCTTTTGCAGGTCAGTCAGCCGACAGACAGCGGCGACTCCGGCCAATCCCACAAGCAGCAGGAGGAGGAGCTTGAAGATCAGACCAATGACAGAACGGCGAGGTTTAGGCTTTGACTCCACAGCGACCTTTTTATCTGCTGTAATGAAACACATGTTTGACATCAGAGTGACTCCTCAAACCAGAAACAAAAGATTTTCTGACCACTTTGAGTGAATTGTGCATTTCAATGAAAAAGGAAAAAAGAAAAGGCCTGTTACAAGCTGAATAAAGTCTTCAAACATAGATATGGATACTTTCTACTTCAATAGACTTACCACCTGCTGCCTGTCCGTTCTTCTTCTTCTTCTCCTCACTTTTCTTCTTCTGTTGCTCTTGTGCAGCCAGTGCTGCCTTCTGAGCATTGTACTCTTTCCTCCTCTTCTCCTTCTCCTCCGCCTTTTCCCGTTTGCGAGCCTCCCTCTCTCTGGCCTCCCGCTCCCTCTGCTTCGCCTCCCTCTTCCTCTCCAGCTCTGATTAAAGGATGAAGGAAATGTGGTCAGAATAGATGCAATTACACAGATTTATTCTTGCTGGGACATTATAAGCTTGTATTTCAGGGAGCTTTTTCCTGCTGTCCATAAATGAGATGAAGTGCATTTACTTCGGCAACAAGACTCCCCATTAACAACGATCTTCTCGATCTGTTGTTTGCGATACTTTTTCAAATAATCCAGAACAAAAACAACCCACAAAATTATTGTGTGAGTCTGCACTAACCTTTAAATACCTTTTATCTGACTATCTGAAAACTCTAACTTTTAACAATGATAGATTTGAGTGGTGGAGCAATGCATGAATTAATTCATGAACACACGTTACAGTAAAGTCATAAGTATAGTTTTTCTTGTCCTGATGTTTGCTTTTTTTCCCTACTATTTAGACTTTTTGTGTTTTAAAGGCACAACTAGGAACAGGTATTGCAAACATAACATACTTGTGCCTGTGTAAAAATAAACTAGTGTACTGGCTGTCTTATTTTACACATGTAATCATTCTGTGTCACTGCAACTTTTAACCATGTTTTAATAGTAAGAACAATATTAATTGCTCCTAAAGTTAGTTTTATTATTTATTTATTTATTTGTTTTTTATTATTATTTTTCCCTGTTTTTTTGTAAATAGCACTTCCGCAGTATTAATTCTATAATCCTCCATTTTTATTCCATCAACATTTTCAAATCCTTTTATAGTCTGTTCCAAGGGCACAGTGAGACCTGTGCTTCATTAATGTGCATCAATCGGTGTGAATACTAATGGTTGATAACAACTAAGTTTCCTTACTGTACACATGAGCATTTTAAATGTGCTTTTTCATAATTTCTACAACACTGGATCTCAGTAAGAAATACTTAACTTCACTGTATTCCACTGCATTTGTTTTTTTAAAGCTACAAGTCACTTTACAGAAGTTTCTGCTACATTTCACACAACTTCAAAAATGTGTTGTTTGTGTTGACGACACACAGGATAGATATGTTCCTGTGACACTTGGGGAGGATATGACCCCACTTTGCAAATCGTTTTCTTTTAATGTATCAAACAGTATCTAGTGCTTTCTCAACCAAGTGCAACAGTATACTTGTTAGTTTAAAATAGCTTTTTTTTCTCCTAGTTATTACTTTTTTGAAGTTCTCAAATGATAAAGTTGCCCACCTTTTTCTCTTAAAAGTCGTTTCTCTCGAGCACGATCGACCTCCTCCTGAATGGCTCTCATGTGCTGCAGAACCTAAAAAACCCCCACGATCTTTAGTTTTGGACGCATTTATGGTAATATCATGTGTAAATTTGCTGACTCGTCATTCTCTCTGTCACCTTAGTGGCGCACTGTTTGCACTGTTTCTCATCCAGACAGTCTCCTGCTGCCTTGGCCAAGCCAAGCTCCAGTGGGTTATCCTTTAGGTCCAACCATTTGAGACTCTGAACACAAAGACACACACAGAAAGAGCTGAAACTGAGCTTGGGAACCTCAACAACCACACGCTTCACATCTTGTAATTACAAAGTAAGAAAACGGCAGGTTATCAGCAGCAAAGGTTAACAAAAAAGCAAAGGATTTTTGTTTAGAAACACATATACTAGCTTCTTCCTGAGTGCTAGGAGATTTACATCCAGTAGCTCAAACTCTGGCTATGAATTTAGCTCTTTATGCTAAGCTAAGGCTGCTGGATGAGCTTAACTTAAACAATGAATGCACATCTATCAAAGAACACCCACCCTGAGCTGAGAGAAGCTCACTGGCAGGTTTGTAAGCTTATTGTTGTACAGGTCTAGATGCTGAAGGTTCACCAGGTTTCCCAGGTCATCTGGCAGACTGGTCAGCTGGTTTTTACTCAGATCCACCTTCACTAGGTGGGTCAGGTTGCAGAACTCTGGCTGCAGGAGGATAACCCAGTCAAAGAGACACACATCAGTTATAAACATCCCAGCTCATTCATTACGACATTTGAGAGCATGCAGGGTAATTCAACTTGTCACTCCCAGAGTTTCAGAAAATGTAAGTTACTGAAAATGCTTCACTAAAGCAAGAGTGATTACTTTTTAAAACAATGAAAAAGTAACTAAGACAAAGAAATACTTAAAACATTTGAAGATGATCAATGACCTAATAATATAAAATAATTTTGACCTCCACAAATCATTTAATGGATGAATTGGTTTAAAACAAGAATAAAACTTCTCCAACAAACAATCTTTGCAAAGAATTGTATTATTAAGAGCATCAACTTGATCAAAAACAAACAAAATGTTTAATCTGAGTGTTCAATACTCACAGGTAGGGAGGTAATGTTATTACAAGACAAGTCCACAACTGTTACTTTGGGGAACAGGGCCTATTGGAAAACATCACATTACAAGTCAAGTTTAACATTAGTGGCAGGTAATTATTTAACAGACATTTTAACCAAGAAATAGAAATAGGAACAAACCACAGCAGAGTAGCGGTGAGTGTAAAACTACAGTATGCTTTGAGCAGCTGAGTAACTTACCAGCTCCCTGACTGGCACCTCAGTGAGATTACACAAGCTCAGGTCCACTTCATTCCCACTGATTTTATCCTTCAGGTTCAACACTTTGCTGTTTTTACTCATTCTGGAGTCTGTAGTGAGGAAACACACATCACAGGGACTGTGACAAAGAAATACTGACACGAGTGCCCAGTTTCTGTAGTTTTTACTGCAGATACTTCTGAACTAGCAACAGGAAAACCCTGCAATGTGAACATTTTACGCGACCTGCTCACCTGTTTCGACAGCGGCGGCACAACTGTGTTAAAAAGTGAAAAACGACGAAAGAGAATGACGGATTCAGCTTGTAAATGTGGTTAAAACGCGTTAGAAGGAGAGCTCTATAAGGTTGGAGAAACTGCTTCTGGCAGCACTGCCTGCTTCAATGAAAATCCACGTCACTAACTGAGCGACAATACGGAGATACTGAAGCGAACAGCGCCCCCTGTAGCAACGGAGGAAACAGCGCACTGCAACCAGCGCTATCTTTGATCTTATTCTTTAAAGTCATAATATACTAAATTATAAATGATGAATATAATAATATGCAATTATTAAATAAAATATAAATTATGAATAATAATAATAATAATAATAATAATAATAATAAACAAATTAAAATAGTTAGTTGTGGGGGCAATAGAAATGGCAGTTATATTTTATGTGTCAATCCATGCTTCTCTTCTTGACAGTGCCCTCCATTGCACTCCAGTATGAACACCCATCCCATTCACTTTGTCTAAGGTGTATTTCTGGGATTTCGCACAACCCAGGATTTAAATCATGAATAGATAATTGGCTTGGATTTACAACATTATGAATGAAATGTGCTCTATTTGGAAGCAGCCGGCCCCCCTCCCCTTTCGACGGGTTGTGTGTGAGACTTTAAATCATCAAACTGTAAATTATAAATTTTAAATTGTCATCGATCCCTTTACCCCTAGTCCTAAAGTGTATATTTATTTTCTTACTCTTCTTATATTTATTGTTTGTTTACTTGCACTGCTGTAACTGGAGCTTCGTCGTCTCATCTCTCTATATACCGGACTGTATGTAGCGGAGATGACAATAAAGTTTACTTTGACTTCAGCACAGCAGCAAGCAGGCGCACCGAGGGCTCTCGCGCTCACTTTTCGTGTACAGAATTTCGAAAAAACATCGGTGCAAATTATAAGTCTGTATCATGATGTCTGGTGTTTTCGTGTTTGTTGGTTTGTTTTTATTGTGTTTTATTTTGCTTATTAGATGCTGCTCCGGCCAGCCAGAGAATAAGCAAGCAGCAGGCGCACCTCGCAAACGGAGGGCTCCCTTACTCCCCGCAAATGGGCGATAGAAAACCGATCGGTGCCTATGCCATTACCAATATGCGCTGGCTGCTGTCGGGGCAGCATGAGTACGAGCAATTTTTCTTTTTTTTTTTTTTTTTTTTGCCGATGCCCGTGATGCCGCCCCCACCACGTTGCCGCCCCGCCCCTGCCGGTGTTGTGCAACCGCCCTTGTCGCCCGTATCAAAAACCGCTACTGCTTCTTGACATAGGCTACCTCAAGTGCAAAAGAACCCAAACTTCAGCATCTTCTCTTAAATTTACATAGATGTGAAATTAAAAGAGGCTTAAACTGATTGTACAAGAGGAAGCTTTAATGAAAAGTTTTGCAATTGTGCAACTTTTTTAATGGAAAATTAATGAAAGAGTCCCTTTAGCGCTGAGCCCGAAGACAAATTATCTACTATATCTTTCACCAGGCATTGCTATTAAATTGAATGTTGAGAAATTATGTAATTCAGAATTTGTGAAAATTTACATTGTGATTTGTAAAGTGTCTTGTAAGCCATTTACACATTTGCTGGTAAAAAAATAAAAAAAATAAAATAGAATTCCACTACCTGCAACTTTTAAAATAAAACATCAAGAAATAGCCAGAACCAATGTTTTATCAATGCCAAATTTCTAGAAATTGGCAATGGTCTGACACTGCACCAAATTTAAAATATATTATATAAGAAGAAGAAGAAGAAAGAAGAAAAAGTATTTACCATTTTGGATAGCTTACAGCGTGGAGGTAGATCTCCCTGGACTGCACACTTACCCACACACATACACTCAACAGGAACACTTTTAGAACTTCCTTAATTCTCTGTGAAACACATTTAGACATTGCTCAGATATTTTGGTTCATATTAACATGATAGTATGACAAAGTTGCTGTCGATTTGTCAGCTGGACATCCATGATGTGATAATGTTTCAATACATCCCAAAGGTGCTGGGTTGATTGGCTGGTTGCGTTTGATTGGCTGTTTAGACATTTTCAACAACAAGCAGTTAAACAAGCGTACCTCATAAAGACAGCTGATTGTACATTCCAATTTCCATTTATTTTATTTTTTTCATTTGATCATCTTTGATACATGCTCCTGGTTGGGTTTTTGGTTGTTACAGAAAGACATAATGACTAAGCATTAAAAGACCATACAGTTGTAAATGTGCACATAAAGCAGCAGTAGCTACATTGTTTTACATTCCCACAGATGAGCTTTTAACTAGATTTGTCAGCTACACTTACAAAACACTAGACTTTAAATAATTCTTTGTGTACTTGAAGAATAAACTGAGCATTTCACATCAAAAGAGTGTAATACATACAGTAATGTATAACAGGTCAGTAAATATTAGATGCATCAGATGAGACAAAATTGACCTAACGGGCCTAATCTTTGGTTTAATCCAAAGGATATGAATTACGGGTGTGAACACAGACCACACATAAGTACATGTAATCGGCAATATTTATTATTATTATTGTTATTATCATTATTATTATTATTATTGTTATTTTATTGGACTTTAGAGATACTAGTCTTCAGCAGTTCTCCACAATGAAAACATAGTTCCTAAAAATACAGTGACTGCTATGATATAGCAAATTAAGAAAACCCTGTTGATGACTTTAACCATTCTGGTCCAGTAGCCGGATTTCTCCTCTTTGCTCCCGTTGCTGTTGAGCAGATTCATCGTTTTCTCAATCTTCTCCAGCTCATCTGAGATCTTTTCCATATCAAATGACACGTCCATCAGTTTGTTGGTGCTACCCTAATGTGGTTTTGTAGAAAGGTAATTAACAAGGTTTTAGGCCATATATGGTCTATTAGTTGCTGCTACATGCAATAAACATTTTTTTCTCATTCAGTATAGAGATATATTTCTTCCATGCATATAATAGCTGTTATACTTTAATCTAACCTCTTTGGTCACAGGTGGTGCTTCATCAGTAGCTGCATCATAGACAGATGCACAGTGAATGAATTTTGTCATGTCTAAAGGACATAAAGAATGCCACACCATTAGAATAATACAAACAATCAGTGTATAGTAAGCTGTGAAACAGTCTGAGCTTGTAAACTGTACCTACACATACAAACCTGCAAGGGTAATAGAGGTTTGTATGATAAGCTTATTTGATGCTATGGTACAGCATACCTCTAAAAGAGCACTGAAAGTTGGATTTGCCCTGTTTGTCCCCACATTTCTCAGTCAGGCTTTGGTCCCCATTTGTCTCATTGTGTTGGGCTGTTGAGTCTTTCTCAATCAGATACATCACCAAAATTGTCTCCAGTAGGCTGAGCAGCATGAGAGCAAAAATTCCAATACAGTAGATTGCTGAGGAGAGCAGACAGCATCAATAAGATGGAGAAGTAAATAATTATTGAGTCTGTAAGCCAGATTAACCAACAGTCTACAGCAGCACATAACCATTGTTTATCGTTAAAAACTGCTATTGGTATCTACTAAAGAAACATTGTACAAATTTTGAAGTTTTTCTTTTTGTATTTTATTCTTTTCCTTTTTAGAGTGCAACATTTTGAGAGTAGAGTATTTAAATCATACAAATATTACTTATCAAGGTTTGCACAACAATTAGCCCTGAAAAATAACAAAAACACTCACATACTGGTAAGTTTGTTTCCTTTATGTGAAATGCCAGGGCATGTATAGTTTACATGATTGGACTGCTCAAAGCACTAAATGTATTGGCTGTGTGCTGGTATTTTGATGTGATACAACAAAACTTAACTGAAGTGAAATTAGAGTGGAGCACTGGATGGAAGGCCAGAATCCCAGTAATCATAAGGATACATAATGTGTTGAGTCAGCAAAGTTACTTTTTGTTACAGTGAGATGAGCAGCTTGAAGTATTTCGGGGGTGGATCAATACATCTTTGGTTGCTTTGGTCATTATTAAAATTAAAATTAATTGTGTTTTAAAATAAATAGCTCAGTGTTAAAAGATCTCCACTCTGCAGAAAAACTGGTGTACTATGCACAGTCAAACAAAGGATAGATTCAGCTGCATTACCTATAAGTGGAACCTTGTTTGAAGAGCAGGGCAGAATCTCATTGAGAATAAGTTGCATCACTGTGACAGCGAGCAGGACAGTGATCTTAAAGCCAAGTTTCTCGCCACCACTGTCTGCGATCAGGAAAGAGGCCAAGTCCAGAAACAAGAAGAAGAGGACTGGCAGCAAGAAATTGGCGATGTAGAGTACAGACCTCCTCTTCATGGTAATCTGCCAAATTTTATGTCAGGTGGTTATGTTGGATAGAGGTAACTATACATATGCTACCAAGATAGCCACAGAAAGTCAAGTAACAATATAAATTTTTTTTTGCTGAAATAAACAAAGATTATGTCACAAGCAAAAAGAATATTATATTTATAAATTATAAATAGTAGCTTCTATCTGAGCATTCCTCCCTTGCTAGCCGTAGGAGTCATATACATGCTGCCGTTGCCTCAGTTTGGACTGGCTATATATTTTTGTTGATTGATGCAACTTGTGGTTTTGTAGCGATCACCTGCAGATTATTTGCCCTGAGGCCTTCCATCCATCGATTTTGTGCTGTGCATTCAGTTATTTTACTTGGCAGTCAAGAGTGGCTGCTTTCTCTTAGAATCTGGCAATGCCATTTGATCGGTATGTAACTTTGACTTGCCACGACCTTAGCATTATTACTGTTACCATCGTTATACTAATTTTAAAGGAAGTTTGGGCCTGGGTGGGGCCTAATAGCTTTACAGCAGGACTTCTACTGCTTCTCTGGGGTACGTTTATAGAACTTTATTCTGCTGTGACAGTAAATAGCTTTAAAGTCAGCTCTCTGTCTCAGGACATCAATACTAAAAGTAGCCTACATGTCATTGTTTATGAGCTTGTATCAAGCCAGGCCATGAACAGATACAAGCAGACTGTTGTGTAAACATGAGTGTTCAAACATTATGGAAACTGCTGCCAGAAAAATAAAGAACAGAATCATGTCATAATAAAAAATATAATGTAAAAAGATTCTTTTACATGTTTGGATACTCTTAAAACAGCTAAGTAAGTCCTCAGTTAACTGTCATTTGGTGCTATATAAATAAAACTGAATCTAAATGGATGTTCAAAACATTCCCAGTTTCATCTGACATGATTAATTTATATGCTTTATATACACATTTTACCCTGGAGAGAAGATAGGAAGAGCTGGCGATTGGTGAATGAGTGCATTTACACCACACTTATACTATCAGACTTTTAATGGATCCAAAATAGCTTTATTGACATGTGGGTCTCTAGCCAGTAGCCTCAGGGGACTCAGGGACTAACTGGCTCATCCATTTCTTGATGGGCCTTACTTTGGGCCATTCCCAAGCTATTCCCACAAAGTTGAGCGCATGAAACTGTTTATGCTCTCAGCTTTCAGAACATGAACAGATCTTAATAGGAATATTTATGCTGGAACTTATGGGTTGAGCACAATTCCTGAAAAACAACCCTGCACCATAATCCCCCATCCACCAAACTTCACACTTGGCACAATGCAGTCAGACAAATACTGTTCTTCTGGCAACCGCCAAACCCAGAGTCAAATTGATTAGATTGCCACACAGAGAAGCATGATTCATCAAACCAGGGGAGCATCTCCACTGCTTTAGAGTCTTTACACCACTGCATCTGATGCTTTGCATTGTGCTCGGTGATGTAAGGCTTGGATGCAACTGCCTGGCTTTGAAAACCCATTCTACGAAGCTCTCTATGCACTGTTGAGCTAATCTGAAGAGCACAACAAGTTTGGACATCTGCAGTGACTGACTCTATAGAATGTTGGGGACCTCTACTCACTGTGCCCACCAGCATCTTATGACCCCACTCTATCGTTTTACATGGCCTACTACTTTGTGGGTGAGTTGCTGTTGTTTCGAATCACTTTCACTTCGTTATAACACCACTAACAGCTGACGGTGGAATATTTAGTAATGAAGAAATGTCACAACTGAACTTGTTGCACAGGTCGTGACATCCTATCACCGTACCATACCTGAATTCACTGAGCACTGAGTGACCAATTCTTTCTCAAATGTTTGTAGAAACAGTTTGCATGGCTAATTTTATACACACATGGTGATGGAAATGATTTGAACACCTGAGTGATCAGGTGATTTAGATGGCTGAGTGAATACTTTTGGCAATATAGTGTATGTTTAGTATGAGTGCTTATTATAAGGTGGGCCAAGTTCACCATGCAAACTTAAAAAACTTAAACTTAAAAAAATCACATCTTCTTTTTTCAAAAAACATTTCTGTACACCTACACTCTCTTTTATAAATGAAATATATATATGAGTAATTATGTTCATTAATAAAGTGACTATCCATCCATCCATCCATCCATCCATCCATTCTCTTCCACTTATCCTTTTCAGGGTTGCGGGGCAGGCTGGAGCGAGGGAGGGCGAGAGGCAGAGTACACCCTGGACAGTGGACATGTCGCCAGTCTGTCACAGGGCTAACACATAGACACAGACAACCATTCGCTCTCACATTCACACCTATGGGCAATTTAGAGTTTCAAATTAACCTATCCCCACTAACTGCATGTCTTTGGACTGTGGACTGAGGAAGCCTGAGTACCCAGAGAGAACCCATGCAAACATGGGGAGAACTCAGGGGAGAACTTCAGTTTTCAGGCCCCTCTTCTATGGAACCAGCTTCCAGTTTGGAAGTTTGGACACCCACGACTGCAGTTCGACCCACAACAACAATCTCATCATCAAGTTTGCTGATGACACCACGGTAGTCGGACTCATCTCAAAGGGAGAAGAGGCAGACTACAGAGAGGAAGTCCTGAAGCTGGCAGCCTGGTGTTCAGAAAACAACCTGGCACTGAACACTAAGAAAACCAAAGAGCTCATTGTCGACTTCAGGAGACACAGCACTGACTTAGTCCCCCTTTACATCAATGGGGAGTGTGTGGAGAGGGTCCACACCTTCCGGTTCCTTGGTGTCCTCATCTCTGCTGACATCTCCTGGACAGACAACATCTCAGCGGTCGTCAAGAAGGCCCAACAGCGGCTGCACTTCCTGAGAGTCCTCAGGAAGTACAAGCTGAACTCCAACCTGCTGCTGACCTTCTACCGCTCGTCCATTGAGAGCCTGCTAACCTACTGCATCACAGTATGGTATGGCAGCTGCACTAAGGTGGATAGAGTGAGGCTTCAGAGTGTAGTCAAGACAGCACAAAAGATCATCGGCTGCTCTCTCCCCTCCCTGATGGACATTTACTCCTCCCGCTGCCTCAGCAGAGCAGCAAACATTATCAAGGACAGCTCCCACCCCGGTTTCAACATGTTCAGCCTGCTTCCCTCAGGGAAGCGCTACAGGTGCATCAGCACAAAAACCCACAGACTCAAAAACAGTTTCTTCCCTAAAGCCATAACCACCCTGAACTCACACATGCACCGATAACACAGCACCCCCCCCCAATTTTTTTCTTCCCATTTCCTCTATGAACCACCACTGTGCAATACCAATTCTATGTGCAATAACCCAACTGTATATACACAACATTATTTATTACATATTACTTTTTTAAAACCGGCTTGTATATCTGTACATTATATAATGTACAGATATACAAGCCGGTATATCTATATCTATCTATCTATCTCTCTCTCTCTCTCTCTCTCTCTCTCTCTCTCTCTATATATATATATATATGTATATATATTTCCCTCTGTTAATACTGTACATATGTATATAGCGCTGCAGAACTGTGCCCCCCCCAACCCCCAGCATGTTTGCACTGAGTAGGAAACGCTCTGTATCTCATTGTACAACCGTATAGTGACAATAAAGGCATTCTATTCTATTCTATTTGGGAGACAGACACTATCTCTACTTTTAAGATTAGGCTTAAAACTTTCCTTTTCAATAAAGCATACAGTTGGGGCTGGATCAGGTGACCCTGAATCCTCCCTTAGTTATGCTGCAATAGGTGTAGGCTGCTGGGGGATTCCCATGATGCATTGAGTATTTCTTCTTCAGTCACCTTTCTCACCCACTGTGTGTTAATAGACCTCTCTGCACTGAATAATACTTGTTGTTAATCTCTGTCTCTCTTCCACAGCATGTCTTTTATCCTGTCTTCTTTCTCTCACCCCAATCGGTCGCAGCAGATGGCCACCCCTCCCTGAGCCTGGTTCTGCCGGAGGTTTCCTCCTGTTAAAAGGGAGTTTTTCCTTCCCACTGTCGCCAAAGTGTGCTGCCCCTTAATAAAGTGTATTTATCTGAAATATATCATTGCTAATTTGAAAGAACTAACTTGGCAACAAGCACACTGCATTGCTCTACAACTTACTAAACCACAGCAGCATGGATAGTGATATCCTTTACTTGCTGTGGAAATATGAGTCATCATAGTGTGGCTTGGCACTAGGTTTCTAAACTATGCAACGTACCCGACTGAAAAACAATTATTTTATTCCACTTTTAGCAATACTTACAGTGTAAATAATTGTAGTTTGGTTGAAGCCAAAATGGTTAACAGTTTTGTTGGTGACTGACATGCTGATGAACAGCCACTCATACTGTGTGTGCATCACCTCACGAGACCACTCTGAGATCAAAGTACTGTTTTCCTGGTAGAATAACAGAATTTCTTTATCTGTAGTGAAATATAAAAATAACTGTGAGCAGTCCAACAAGGAAGGAATATATGTTGTGGTTTCTGATGCTGTGTGCTCATCAGACCATTAAAAACACATGCAAATAAAATGTTATGGGCTCACCAGAGTGCATGATAGACTTCACGGAAAGGTTGCAGCTCTGAATGTCAAAGGGGAATTTGTACACGTGCATCTTGCAGGTGCTTAGCACAACCTGGTCATTCCTAAATTCAACCCAACCGTAATTTCTAATGTTGAGATAAGGACTTGGAGAGGCTTTGTCCTTCTCTGTCCTGAGTAAACAATGAGAACAAATTAGATTATGGTAACTAAAAATAGTATATTTTTTAGTATCTACAGCATAAAACAGCTAACTAGCTACTGGTGGGAGGGGCTTAAATGGAAGATTCATCTAGATTTCTGTATGCCACATCTTAGTTACTCATGTGCCGCTTTAAACTGCTATGAACTAAAAAGAAACTAGGGTGACCAAAGTCTAATTTCTGAAGTTTAACACATTTTGATATTTTTTAACATTTTCTGTCAAGATCTTACACATGGCTTAAACTGAACTGCTGTACTGTGACCACTCGCATTAGCAGATCCTTAGCAGTTACACAAAGTGCAAAAACTGTCTGAAGGCTGCTGCACTCAGATACAGCACAGAAGAGAATATTACAGAAGAAAATGACCTGGAAAATATCACTTCTATGTTTGAGAGAGATTTCAAGAGGCTTATAAGGTGAGATAGTGGATAGTTAATAATATTATTAATAATAACAAGAAGGATGCTACCTGTAAAAGCTTTGAACAAAGAAGACAATGGTTGCACTGTGATCATTGCATCATATTCCTTCTTTGTTCTTTTGTATGGTGATTCAAAGTTTCAAAGACAAAATTAATATCTCAGGTAAAGATTGTTTTTTTCTAACCTTTTTATTTGCTATATTTTCTATTCCATTAGCTATTTGATGACTGAAAGGCTACAGTTTGATGAAAATGTATCTTTTCCCTACAAATCTAAATGTCTAAATGTCTCAGGCTTTTGTCATTTCTAAACAATAACTTAATTTCTTCGGTAGTGACTGTTTGTGAATCAGTGAGTGTTTATTAAACTTACATTTCTTCAATAGTTAGATCCGGCATCCACAAAAGCTTGGTAGGAACTAATATATGATCAAGTCCACAGAACTCATCTGGATCCCACCAAATGTGCTCATTGTCCCATCTCTGCACAGAGGAATGGGAAAAAGAGAGACGAGGTACAAGCAGAGAAAAAAAAGCGAGGAAAAGATGAAATCGTCGTTTTAAAAATAATACTTTTAATTTCACCAACAGAGTGAGAAATTATATATTTTTAAGAGAAGGCTCACCAAATAAACCCAAATGTAAGAAATGAAGGTCTGATCAGTTTCTCTCTGTGAGCAAAGAAATTCAGCAGTGTTACTTCAGGGAGAAGCTGAGCTTTTCTCAGTGCCATCTCACATCATCTGATGGCTAATGGCATATGGTTAATTCAGTTCAATTAAATTTATATAGCGCTAAATCACAACAATGGTTACCTCAAGGCGCTTTGTATTGTAAGGTAAACACCCTACATTAATAGAGAGAAACCACAACAATAATTCATTGACTTAAAAATTTCCAGCTACGTGAATGGAGCTGATAAAAAATTGTTTGCTATGATCCTTTTAATCAGCTACAGAGGAAATAGCATTAAAAACAAGAGCAATCATTAAAAATAAACAAAACAGTAAAAATAACTTACCACATCTAGGATGGCAAAAATTTTCATTTCAACAAATATCCATGTAAGATGATTGTGGCGTTTAACAGGCCGGCTCAGAGTGTATTTATGACTGTCTTGGGTTAGGTTCAGGTAGTTTACAACAGCCTGAGAACTGCAACTTTCATCGATGTCCATTTGTCTATCTGAAATGAATATACATATAATGCATTAGAGAGTAAATTCCTGCAAGAAAAAGAAAAAACAAATTCCACCTTCCACTCTTTCATGCTAATTTAATTTGCTTTCAAAAAGCACTTCAGTGCTCTGGTGGTCATTGAGACTTCAAACTTCATGTTTATCCATGTTAATGCTTATGAGCTAATGGTGTCAATGAACAACAGAACAACACTTCTGTGGGTACGTATAGACTGCTTCAGGAACCTTTTAACAAGCCATGAAAAGCATGGGATCACAAATATAACCCAGTGTCCAGGGGCTTGTGGTCACAAAAAGGCCTGAAGTGAGCATGTATATGTCATCAATTCTCTAATGAAATTATTGTAAATGTGAAGATCTGAGCAGACACTTAAATTTGAAAATGAGTCTTCATTTAAATTCCGTTTTCTAAACGCATAAGTTTCAGCAAGTCGTTATTAACTCAATCCACACATAAACACTCAACCCAGAATTAAAACAATAACCTGGTTCAGTCTCAATGTATACTCACAGTCTACAACATTAGACAGATTGAGAAGAAAGAGAAGAAGAAGAAAAAGAAGAAATACAGTTTTGGAGGTTTTGTTTCATACTTCGCATTCGTTCAAAGATCAGAATATCTTCAGGCTTCTCTATGGTTGGAAAGTTATCAACTGAAAGAAGAACATATGGGTTGTTATTTTCCATATTTTTCAGTATATGGTATTTGGTAAGTGTTGGTAATTTATTTATCTGTTAGTATATTTACCTTGGGAGGAGCAGCTATATTTTATGGCATCAAATCCATTTAAAATGCTAACAAGTACATGTGTACTCACTATTTCTTCTTTGTTTAGTCAGGAAAATTATCCACAACAAAAACACTGCCTAACTAAAGAAATGGGAAAGTTTAATCATTACACAATATTTATATAATTAGATTCTTACGTGGCATTCCAATTTCTTGTAGCTCAGAACTGGAGGCATTTCCATCTGGCAAAAAACACACAAACAAATGAACAAACAATACACATCTCTTAGATTATTCATATTTTATCATCTGCTAATAACATCCAACTATTTTCACAGGGCTAACACAGAGCGAAAAAGTTTTGAAGTGTTTGTTCTCTACCATAATCTTGTAGCTCTAAACTGGAGGCATTTCCACCTGAAAGAAAAGAGTTTTTTTAATAAAAAAAATGAAAAGCAAAATTTCCTACTTTACTTATTTTATCATCCAGGAAGGACAGTAAGATGACAATAGTCACAAATATCAACCATAGTGCTAGTTTATGCAAGCCACAAAGAAAAGCTGCAATGATGACTGATCTGGGCTGGCATTAAAAGAGGCAGCCCAGATCAGCTAATCGCTCAGTTTATACCATTTATCCACTTGGCAAACCTTATATATAATATTCTTTAAAAAGTAATAATCTGTTTGTTTGTGCGGGAATTTAGCAACCAAAACTTGGCATCAAGGTTAATCATAGGCCTTTGTGTAAATATTGTCAGTAAATTATTCCAACAGGATACATCACAAAGATGCCTACAAGATGCTTAGAGAAGCAAGCATCTATCCTAGACTGAAATGTTTATAATAAGTAAAAACAAACAATGTTTCAATAAATTTAATACACATGCAGTACACAATAACATCTCAGCTTACCTGTGAGGAGGAGCAGAAAAAAGAAACCCACAATTCTCATGGCTGTGAGCGTGTTAACCTCTCTATGTTGTCTGCACATGCTGCACTAATCTCACTGCCCTCACTGGAAGAGGGCGGGGCAAATGTAAAGACTAACTGCACATCTATGTCCACATCAACTGTAAGAGAGTAATGGCTGCAGCATAATGGCAACCAGTAACACCAATGCTGCTGTTACAAAGTCAGTGAGAAAAACTGCCTGAATGTGGAAGTAAACAAACAGAGGAATGTATACAAAGCAAAATCAATATTTATTAGTAGAAATTAATAAAATGTGATAATCATTGTTTTGTAGTGGTGCTGTATAAATTCCACTTAAGACGTGTGGACTACACTAGGTTGTTGTGGTAACAAAGGGATGATTACCTTACACAAGTGAATATATTACAGATTTCAGAAGTATTTAATGAGGAAATGATAAGAATCAGCAGACAAATACTTTGCAAAAACATATTTTGATAGAAACGTGATAGAAACAAAATCCTTCCTTGGTGAATGTGTGATACATGTTTGTTTATCACATTTATTACTTTATGTGGTAAAGGCATTTAACCCATAGTCATAATTTATTTTACTGTAAAAGAGTGGAGTTTTTTTCAAATAAAAGACTGGTGCTTTCTTTGCGTTTCACACTTACATACAATCTGTTCAGTGCATGTGGGCAGCCATCCATTTCCTCATCAGCTTTGCTAAAAGCTGGATGTGGTGAAGGGCTTTTTAGAAACTTTAGCTTCATCTTCCAGCAGAGGAAGATTTGAAGGGGGCAAACTCAAAAAGATAAAAAAGTGAATTAATTTCCCCTGCATCTATTCCCAATTACCTTGTTGTAGTTAGTGTGCCCTGCACCAGTGTAGTCTTAAAGGTCATAACTGGAAAACACAAAGCAATAAATTTAAAGGTGGACTTCCACTTTTAACAGTCCAACATACAGTGGCTTGCAAAAGTATTCGGCCCCCTTGAACTTTCCCACATTTTGTCACATTACAGCCACAAACATGAATCAATTTTATTGGAATTCCACGTGAAAGACCAATACAAAGTGGTGTACACGTGAGAAGTGGAATGAAAATCATACATGATTCCAAACATTTTTTTACAAATAAATAACTGCAAATTG
This sequence comes from Oreochromis niloticus, assembly GCF_001858045.2. Taxonomy (NCBI): domain Eukaryota; kingdom Metazoa; phylum Chordata; class Actinopteri; order Cichliformes; family Cichlidae; genus Oreochromis; species Oreochromis niloticus. The sequence continues at coordinate 8,984,606 of NC_031973.2, forward strand.
GGGTGTGCGTAATTATTCAGCCCCCTGAGTCAATACTGTGTAGAACCACCTTTTGCTGCAATTACAGCTGCCAGTATTTTAGGGTGAGTCTCTACCAGCTTTGCACATCTAAAGACTGAAATCCTTGCCCATTCTTCTTTGGAAAACAGCTCCAGCTCAGTCAGATTACATGGACAGCGTTTGTGAACAGCAGTTTTCAGATCCACAGATTCTCGATTGGATTTAGATCTGGACTTTGACTGGGCCATTCTAACACATGGATATGTTTTGTTTTAAACCATTCCATTGTTGCCCTGGCTTTATGTTTAGGGTCGTTGTCCTGCTGGAAGGTGAACCTCCGCCCCAGTCTCAAGTCTTTTGCAGACTCCAAGAGGTTTTCTTCCAAGATTGCCCTGTATTTGGCTCCATCCATCTTCCCATCAACTCTGACCAGCTTCCCTGTCCCTGCTGAAGAGAAGCACCCCCAGAGCATGATGCTGCCACCACTATATTTGACAGTGGGGATGGTGTGTTCAGAGTGATGTGCAGTGTTAGTTTTCCGCCACACATAGCGTTTTGCATTTTGGCCAAAAAGTTCCATTTTGGTCTCATCTGACCAGAGCACCTTCTTCCACATGTTTGCTGTGTCCCCCACATGGCTTGTGGCAAACTGCAAACGGGACTTCTTATGGTTTTCTGTGAACAATGGCTTTCTTCTTGCCACTCTTCCATAAAGGCCAACTTTGTGCAGTGCACGACTAATAGTTGTCCTATGGACAGATTCCCTCACCTGAGCTGTAGATCTCTGCAGCTCGTCCACAGTCACCATGGGCCTCTTGGCTGCATTTCTGATCAGCGCTCTCCTTGTTCGGCCTGTGAGTTTAGGTGGACGGCCTTGTCTTGGTAGGTTTACAGTTGTGCCATACTCCTTCCATTTCTGAATGATCGCTTGAACAGTGCTCCGTGGGATGTTCAAGGCTTGGGAAATCTTTTTGTAGCCTAAGCCTGCTTTAAATTTCTCAATAACTTTATCCCTGACCTGTCTGGTGTGTTCTTTGGACTTCATGGTGTTGTTGCTCCCAGTATTCTCTTAGACAACCTCTGAGGCCATCACAGAGCAGCTGTATTTGTACTGACATTAGATTACACACAGGTGCACTCTATTTAGTCATTAGCACTCATCAGGCAATGTCTATGGGCAACTGACTGCACTCAGACCAAAGGGGGGTGAATAATTACGCACACCCCAATTTGCAGTTATTTATTTGTAAAAAATGTTTGGAATCATGTATGATTTTCATTCCACATCTCACGTGTACACCACTTTGTATTGGTCTTTCACGTGGAATTCCAATAAAATTGATTCATGTTTGTGGCTGTAATGTGACAAAATGTGGAAAAGTTCAAGGGGGCCGAATACTTTTGCAAGCCACTGTAATAGTTAAAGCTCCTCCTCTGTCTGCAATAAAGGTGGATGGAAAAGAAAGAAGGAGAAGTGAAATGCTTGGCTACAATCTCATCTCCACACAACTGGACAGTCACTCTTTACAGTCACTTTGTTTGTTTGTTTACTACTATAAATTGATGCATGCTCAATAATCCAGGTAAGGAAATCAAAAAAATTGATTTTGTTCATGTGGATGAAGTGGAAGAAAAGTTTTATCACTTCTTGGGATAATTCAGTGATGATTCCAGAAACCGAAGAAGTCATGAGGTGGCTGATGAAACACCCACTGAAAATCTTGCATCCATATGAACAAAATCAACTTCCCCATATGTTTACTACTTTATTTGTCTGCTTCTTGGATCTCTAATTGTTTGCACCTACAGTATTCTCAGTTACCTTGGTGTAGTTAGCCTAGTCATTCTTCCTTTGTTAGTTTGTCTATTCATCACCCTTGTGTATTCCTTGCAAAAGTTTTTCCACTTTTCTTTCGTTTCTGGTTCACTGGGTGAATGCTGTAGGCATTCAACCTATTGTTGTCCTGTTTCTTTATTCCCTGCCGCTTAACTAATCCCACAGCTTTTATGCAATTTTCACCACTGAAATTTTAAACTGTTCTGCTATTTCTGCTAATGCCAGCTATATTTTTTGGTGCTCATAACTTTTATACTTTTAAAAATATAAAGCTTGTTAACATTTCAACTCGTCATATCTCCTAAACTGTGGACTTGTGCCAATATATCTTCAGACACTTCTGACGCTCACGGTGAAATAATTTTCACCGTTTATGGTTTTCCCATGAATTATGTTTGTTTCAGGATAGGAAATCTGCCCTCTCAGATGTCGAACTCTGGAACTGAAGCTGTTTTTTCTCTCGTCATAGCTCTCTCTGGAATGAGTGCTGATTTGGCTCACTGAGATTAACAGGCGCCCCGAGAGCAGGTTTGAATCCTACCCTGGCTAGTGCTGCATACCTTTCTTGCTTCGTCTGCTTTCTTGACACTCTCTGGTGTACCCTTTCAAATAGTCTTAATATTTTTATTCTACAACTGAAAAGTGTCGGTTACATGATTAAAACTTTAAAATAATCTTTACTTATCTTATACTCGGTCTTGGGGCACCCCTTCAGTTCACCACTGAATGTAACACCACTGTAATAATAATTATTGTCATAGTCCATGTGTGCAAATTCAGCAGTGGCTTGAGCGCAGAGAGAAAGACAAAGTACATACTATGGAGAGAGTTGAGATAATTTATTGTAGTGACATATAAAGACATGGAAAGTGAAAAGCAGTGATAACTAAAAACCAGAATAACTAAAGATGTTTCAGGGTCACCTAATCCAGACCTAAATACAACTCAACTCATCTGGCCACTGCAGGTCTATGAGTTTCCACTGACCCATGTTAAGGGGTTTGAGAGGAGGCACTACCTGCACAGATTGTCTCAGCAGCATTGAACTTTATGGCAGCAAGAACAAGCCAAAAACTTCCCTTCACTAGTGTGTTGGTATTCATGGTCACCCTGCCAAGCAAGTGATGCTGTACAGGGACTCCAGCAACAACAAAGTCTCTGCAGCAGGCATTGAGGTCAGAACCAGCCAAAAGTGGAAGACATGTGAGGCAGTAAACCAGGCTGAATTGTGGTTGCAGCACAGCAAGTTTATGGGAAAAGTGGCATCAGGGTGAGCAGGGTTTGGAAGCTTTCCAAGGCCTTACAAGATGCTAGCTTGTCCAAAGTGTTGGTCTGGAAGATTAATTGGACACAAGCCAGGGCCTCATCATCGCAGGCTGGCTGAGGGTGTCTGATGTCTCGATGACTCTGTCCAAGTTACATCAGATGATATATGTTATGTAACCAGAAATAGTGTGGTTGAAAACGGAAAGTTTTATCCTTTTGATAACAATGGAGAGTGTGTCATTTCTGGATTTAACCTTAACCTAACCCTAACCCCGTAAACAGATATAGAGGGAAATATGATCATTCAAATAATACAGAATTATGACAGTGTGGTCTAGAAGTGATTCATGGATGAACTAGGTTGAACTAGTGTCATTCTGAGATAGAATGTTTGTGATTTTATTGATATGGCAGAGATGAAAGAAAACAGTGAGTCAGAAAGCAAAACTTTAAAGGATGTCCTGAGCAAAACTAATGTCAGGTTTCCTCACAGTGTAACTTTCAAGCCAAGGCAATGTCATCCACAAGAAGTACTATATATGGCTAAATTCTCATTTTCCATATTTGGCTAAATCATTCTTCCAATCATATAATTAACCTTAACCCAGCAAGAAAAGCCATTATCACAAAAAAATATGCATATACATACACATATACATACACAAAGTATAAAAAAACATATATATGTATATATATATACATATATATATGTACAGTCCATCAAATGACTTCCAGACTTACAGTAATAGATCACTTTACTAAAATTCTCATCAAAATAAATACACAATTTAAATGAATTCAAAGAAAATGAAAGTACACGATAAAAGAGTACCAGTCAAAATTCCAGTGACCAGAATCATTGAGGTCAGACTGAATTCGACCCAATGTGTAAATATCAGCTTGTGGTACAACATGTTAAAAAAAACTTACAGTTTAAAAATAAATATTTTAAAATAATATATCATAGTAGCTTAGTTGGTACATTTTAACTTTAACTGTAAAAAGCAATGAATAAATATAACAAAGTTATGACCAGTTTGAACTTTAGAAGCCTAAACATACACTAGATAGAAGACTGAGGACAGTGCTGTGTCTGCCAAGCTTTTGTAATAATGCTTTAAAAGCCAGTATTTCATACAGTGGGTCATTTTAAATTTGATGATGCATAATAGATAACTAAACATAACTACATTATCAGTGTGGATCAGACTCCACGTTTACATCTTTGGATTACTTTGTAACATGCCAGTATGAACTCTCACCAGCCTACATTGCATCAATGACTGTTTCGTCTTCTTTGGTTTGAATGCATGGAAACTACAGGTGTGAAAACAGACTGTACATAATGATAACTTTGTTTTTAAGCTAAGAATGTATTTGAGTGTTTTTCTTCTACCCATCATTGTCTTCAGAACTGTTCCACATTATAAACATAACCACTAAAAACAGAGTGACTGCTGAGACATAAAAAATCAAGAAAGCCCTGTTAATGATTTTAACCATTCTGGTCCAATAGCCTGACTTCATTTCTTCCTTCCTGTTACTGCTGAGTAGATTCATTGGTTTCTCAGTTGCCCCTTCATCTGAAAGTTTTTCCACAGCAAAGGACACATCCGTCAGTTTACTGCTGCTCCCCTGAAAGTGGTTTTGGAGAAAGATAATTAACACTAGCAGTGCATTTTTGCAGATGGTTTTTTTTCACACTGCATTTGGAATAAAAGAAATCATTCCAAATATACAAAAATGTTAAAGAATAATCTCTTCCATGCAAACACAATGTCTGTTAAGATTTTTTATACTTAAAAAATTAAAAATTAAAAAAATCCCAAAGTGTAATATAATTCTCACCTCTTTGATCACAGATTGTGCTTCTTCAGCAGGTGCATCACAGACAGATGCACAGTTACTATCTGGAAAAACATATTAGACATAAAGATAAAGGCAACACAATTTAAATTTATATAAAGAATTAGTTGTACAATGAACCATTATTAATTTGTCTTTGAGTATATAAACCATGACTATACATCCAAAATATACCTGAAATTTCAGAGGTAAGTGAAATGATTACTGTGATTATGTCTGTGATTATACTCACCACTAAAGTTTCTGTGTGGGTTGGATTTGTCACCACAGTTCACATCTGTGCTTTGGTCTCTACTTGTCTCATTATGTTGAACTGTAGAGTCTCTCTCAATCAGATGCATCACCAAAATTGTCTCCAGGAGGCTGAGCAGCATCAGAGCAAATATCCCAATGCAGTAGACAGCTGAGGAGAGCAGGCTGTGTCATTAATGTGGATATACAGTCATAGTAAAAAGGAAGTACATGGTTTTCACTTCTAAGGTTTTACATACAGAGATAATAAAAAAGTAATGTGGTTCTTACCAGGTCTTATAATTAGATAAATGGTTCAGATGAACAATAATGCATGATATTTTACACTACGTTGCAAAGTAAGGTAAAGACTCCACAGTATTACAGAGGACACCGGAACAATCAGATAACCGCCCTATGAGCAAGCACTTGGTGACAGTGGGAAGGAAAAACAAATTTTTAACAGGAGGAAACCAGAGAGGGGCAGTCATCTGCCACGACTGGTTGAGGGTAAATTCAAACAAGAAGCAATTGCTGCTGCCCATCAGTCTGGGAAAAAAACTTTTTGAAGTCCAAAATTCTAGAGTAAGAAATGTTATTTACAAGTGGAAACATTTAAGATAAATGCCAGTGTTGCCAGGAGTGGATGTCCCAATTCATCCTGAGGTCAGACAATGTAGTGCTCGGAGAAACTGCAAAACACCCAAGAATTACATCTCAGACTCAGTCACAGGCCTCAGTTTGCATGACTTCACGAGAGTACAGTCAGAAAAAGACCAAACAAGCTTAGAATGGTTGCCAAGAGAAAGCCTGTTGCATCTAAAGAAACTGCAAGACTTCTGGAACACTGTCCTTGGGCCAGTACTACGTTTGGAAAATGAACAAACAGAGCATGTTAGTGTAAACATCTCATGTCAACTGTCAAGCACAGTGGAGGGATCATGATTCAGGCTTGTTTTGCAGCCACAGGACCTAGGCACCTTGTAGTCTTTGAGTCCACCATGAATTCCTGGATACCAAAGTATTATAGAGTCAAATATGAGATTATCTGTTTGACAGTCAGATCTTGGCTGAAACTGAATGATAACAGGTCAATGATCCCAAGCATTTCTACGACAGAATGGCTGAAAAAGAATTAGTGCTACAATGTTCCAGTCAAAAACCACAACCTGACTGAAATGCTGTGGCAAGATCTTAAGAGAACTATGCATAAATGAATGCCTGTAAACCTTAATGAACTAAAGCAATGATGTAAGCAAGTCAGCCAGGATTCCTCCACAATGATGTGAGAGACTGATAAAGTCAGAGAGAAAACAATTACTTCAAGTTCTGGCTGCTAAAGGGGGAACTACAAGCTACTGGCTTAGTTTCTTAGTTGAGTAGATAAATAATGACAGTGAAATATGTCATGTGTTGCTGTTCATCTGAGGTTCTATCAACTTAATTTAACAACTGGTCCAGGCCAGATGATTTTCTGTTTACTATCTTCTGATATGTAAGTCTTTATTATTAACTGTGACATGAACGTACAACTGCTGTAACTGTGTGCAGTTAAATACATTTCTTTACCTATGAGTGGAACTTTGTTTGAAGAACAGGGCAGAATATCATTGAGGATAAGTTGCATCACTGTGACAGCCAGCAGGATAGTGACTTTGAAGCTGAGCTTCTCGCCCCCAGTATCTGAGATGAGGAATGATGCCAAGTCCAGACACAAGAAGAAGAGGACTGGCAGAATGAAATTCACAATGTACAGGATAGACCTCCTCTTCATGGTAATCTGTGAAATTATGTTCAATTGGTTAATCAGATACATTGGTTATCCTCATATATTTTTGACTATAACATGTTTACCCTGTATAAACTAGCTCTTTGTGGATTGGGGTTTTACCATTACCATGAGTAAGAGTAGTGAATGTTAAGATTACCAGAAGGGGAAATTTAACAAAATTGTGCATATTAAATGACATACTATAGTGTCTAAATGTTTAAAATAACTACGGAGAAGCAGGCTTTTTTCAATCTGAACTGAATTGTTCAATTACATCAAAAAAGCAGTTTTTCCATATTTATCTAGTGATATAGGGATAATTAATCAATTATTAATGACAAAGAAACACCTCCGTTTGTACTGGATAGTTTATATTTTGTGGACTTGAAGACTACATTCAACCACATCTTAAAGTTTCTTGTGGGGAAGCTGTTGATTTACTTGTTGGTTTTTGTTCCTATCTTCGTTTATGTTAACTAGCTCTGGTGACTGATATAAGAAGATTTTGGGTACACGTGGGGTTCATATGAAGGGTTACTAGGCTCAGCCTTACAGACAGACTAACAGACTGACTAACAACTTGCTCCTCCATGGAGCAAGTTGAGGTGACTTGGGAATCCGAACAGGGTGTTTAATTGATGCCTCCTAGGTGAGGTTTCTTGGGTAGAGCCTACTTGGAGGGGGCCCAGGTGCAGCCTCATGACATGCTGAAGAGATCTCTCAGCTGTCCTGGGAACATCCTTTAGTGTTTTATTGGTTTCTAGTCTTTAGCTTTTGTTTCTGTGCCTTCCTTGTGTCCCCTGTGTTACTTCTAGTCATCCTTGTTTCTATGTTCGTGTATATCCTCTTTCCTATTTCCTCATTACCCTCTGTGTGTATATATGGTGTATGTTTTCTTTTGTTCCTCGTTGGATCGTCTGTGTATCTCCTTCTGCATTTCCTCTGCATTTTGTCTGCTATTCTTCCCTCCGTGTTTCCATGTTTCAGGTTTTTCTAGTTCTATATTGCAGGTTTTGTGTTTGATGTTTGATGTTTAGCTTTTCCAGTTTAGGTTTTTCTTAGTTTATCTCACCTCCTCGTGGCCTTTTGCTTTGCAGTGTTTTGTGCAGCCAACAATAAAGGCTTGCTTTTTTTTAAAATCCACCTCCATCTCTGTTTGTCTGCGCTTGGGTCCACACCTCATTCTCTCCACACGATCTGCCCTCACAAATTGTGATAGATATAAGGTAATTATAATTGTATAGTGATGCATAAAAAAATAAGGTCAGCAAGTAGGGTTAAGATGTGAACCTGGGTTAGTATTGTGGTTTTTGGTACAAGACAAATCTATTAAGAAAAGATAGAAGAATGTCTAAATAAACAGAAAAGGATGGTGTAAAATTCTTATTAATAAACAGATGAAGAAGAGCCTACATACCGAATGCACTGGTTTTTAGTTGGAACCATGGAGTTATATTTGAGCTACTTTTTCTGTGTAAAACAGACCCAGTTGAAGGCCTGTAACATAGGCAAACAGGACAGTTTCCATTGATGTGTCTCTGCTTGAAGAAATACTTACAGTATAAACAACAGACGTTTGGTTGACATCCAAGCGGTTGGTTTTGTTGGTGACTATCATGTTGATGAACAGCCACTCGTACTGTGTGTGCATCACTTCCCGAGACAACCGTGTGATCAAAGTGTTGTTTTCCTGGTAGTGTAACTGTATATCTTCATCTGAAGTGAATATAAAAATAACTGTGACCAACTCAAACATGAAGAAATATGTTGTATCTAATTTATATTGTACCTATATGGTATCTGATGGGGTTCACCTCAACAAAACATGTTACGGACTCACCAGTGTGCAGGATAGACTTGAACGAAAGGTTGCAGCTCTGAATATCGAAGGGAAATTTGTAAACATGCATTTTGCAGGTGCTTAGCACAACCTGGTCATTTCTGAATTCAACCCAGCCATCTGAGCTAATGCTGAGATAGGGACTCGGAGTAGCTTTGTCCTTCTCTGTCCTGTAAGAGAGCAAATATGGGACAAATGAGATCACTTGTAGTTTACCATATTACAGACCATGAAAAACAAGTAACATTGTGGTGTGACATGCAGTTTACAATGTAAAGCTCCAGGAGGCAATTCTAAAGATCTAATAAAAAACCCAACAAACACAAACTAGATCAATACAACAATACACAATTTTTTTCTGGTTGCCAGGGTGTCACTGACTGGTACTTAGATCTGGATAAGGAGTTCTGAGTTAATCACTTTAAACTATAGGCTAAATGAATTGCTGCAAGGGGTGTCAGGGTAACATATACCATTTTGAAAAGTTGTTATTTTTGTCAGTTTGCATGTACAGCATGCAAGTAGGCCAAAGAACAGGCTTAAACATATCTACACAAGACACAAACTATTAGTTTGGACCAAATTAATATTTCAAATAATAGTTTTTATACAGTCTGGTCTTGTCCATATTCTAGATTCAGTATGCACCTTCATGAATAAATGGATAGGCTTTTTTGAGTTTGGAGCAGTAGTGTATTATTTTATGTTTTATACAAGTGAATCAATAATGTTTTAGCTTTGTTGACATTTTAAAAAATAAATCAATGTTCTCTCATTACTGCATGTGGATCTTTCAGTGTGAGTGCATGTGGAAATATATTACACTTACATCTCTTCAATTGTTATGTCTGGTATCCACAAATATCCGGTAGGGACAGTTATGTATTTAAGTCCACAGAACTGATATGGGTCCCACCAAATGTACTCATTTTTCCATTTCTACTCATGAAGACGTACCAGATACATAAGAGGAGAAATACAGAAAGACAGGGCAAATAGACACGTTTTCAAATAAATAATTTGAATTTCCACATTACAGCAAAATATTGTGTATTTTTAAAAGAAGAGAATACTGACCAAAGAAACCCAAATGTAAGAAATTAAAGTCTGGTCAATTTCCCTCTGTGAGCAAAGAAGTCACAAGTCAAGCTTAATAAAATACAATATACATACATACATACAATATAAGTTATTTCTTATGAAAATACTTTTCTTTTAATTGTACCGCAGTGGTCCCAAGAACAATACAACATGTATGCAAAGATTTCCAGCTGCCCATTTAACTGTTAAATGGCTGCATGGAAAATACACACACCACATTTATTTTAATAAATGTCATTTGTCAAATTAATACTTTAATTAAAGAAAAAAAAAAGGATTAAAAAAAAACTCCAAAGAAGTACAACTTACCATATCTAAGATGGCATAGATTTTCATTTCAAGCACAACTGTCAAAGGGTGAGTGTGGTGTCTAACGGGCCGGCTCATGGTGTACTTATTATTGTCTTTAGTCAAGTTCAGGTGGTTTGCAACAGCCAGGAAAATGCAAAGTTCATCAATTTCTACTTTTTTATCTGAAATGAGATTAGATTCTGTATTAGTGAGGAAATGAGAGAAATGCATAAAAAATGGAAACTTGAACACACTCAATTATGCTTTTCAATAAGAACTGCAGTGTCCTGGTGATTATCCAGGCTTTAAAATTGATATATGTTCTCTTCAGATCTGCTGAACTTACGTCGTATTAAACATGACAAACACAGTAATCTCTGTGGGTAGATATTGACTGCTTCAGAAACCTTTTATCAATCTATTAAAAGCACTGACTCACAAATGAAAGCCGATATCCTGATTCTTGTGGTCACTAAAAGGCTTGGGTTGCAGGATGTGTCTCATCAGTTCTCTAATTACATTATTTGAAATGTAAAGATCTATACAGACATTCAGAAAGGGTTCTTTAATAATCTATTTATTATTAATATTAAAATTAATATCAGCAACTCAATACTATATACAACGAAACCCTGGCATAATAATTAAATTGCGCTGAGGCTGAACAAGAGTCTTGTTTCATGGCTTCACCATATTTCCCCCACAGCTACTGTCAGAGCTGCCCCCAATCTGCCTGCTATTAGTACCATCTTACAGCTGGAGCTTTTTACAGCTGCTTCAGCGATGGAATTGTGAACATTGTCCACTCACAGACGATGTCTCTGTTAGATTGGTATCAAAGTGTTGTGAGTCTTGAGGTCTTGTGACCCTCATAATAAGTTTTGGAGTGCCAGGAGTCTCCTGCATCCCCACCTGATCCAACTTAAGACCAGGTGGTGACTGTTTGACAGCTCAGCTTGTCTCTCTAACCAAGTCCAAGAAATGTGGTTGCTGGGTCAGAAGAAAGCAAAAAAGATATACTGGGGACAAGCCGAGCCAATTGCACTATACCTGGTGCACGTGGAAACATTATCAATATGGTTTTTGTAACATTTTTGTTTGGTGGTGTGATTTTTCTAATGTGAAATATGCACCGTTGCTCCAAAAGGTTAGGAAACACTGGACTAGTCCATATTTACCTTATGGACTAACTATGGTTTGGCCATAGTTAGTCCACCTATGAATAAGAGGTTACCCTATTAGGACTAATCTATCAGACCAACTTAGTCTATGGACTAAACATGTTTGAGCATAAGGGTGTTCCTAAGTCCACAGGTTGCTGATTGATTTAGTAATAATTTCATCAGTCCCATGCTAGGACCTTCATCTGGGTCGGAATTTTCTCCAGGACCCAGGTCAGACTGACTACTTTTTCTTTTCAAATATTTATCTATTGATATTACGCGCTGTCATCTCACTCACAGGATGACTATTATGTAGTTTCTACTTTCTCTTTTTCTGTTTTACTGTAAGTTGGCAACCCATTTAATTGGAGCAAGAAGTTATACTGCCCTCTAGAGGAAGAGAATGTAATTGTTCTGCCGGTTACTCACGCCGGTCGCTTAGAGTACCAATCAGGCGAAACCAGATAATCTTCCACAGCAAACCTGATCATTTCTCTCGGCACACCTCTGTACCACGGCACAGTGGTTGGGAAACATTGGACTAGTCTATGGACCAACTATGGTTAGTCCATAGAATAAGTCAGTCTTCTTGGTTAGTCCTCTGACTAACTTTGGTTATTCCATAACCCCTGGGGAAAACCCCAACATACTGGCAGCAAACAAACATACCTCTCACCAAGGGCAACTCCACATTGGAAACATAATCTAGATAGCTCCAGGTTGCTTCCAGAGCCGAAGTTGTGTACTGAGGTGAGCCTGACTATATCTAGTCACTGTCTCTCAACCTTTGCATTAGGTCAGGCTCCTTTCTCACAAGAGTGCAGATGTTTCATTTTCCAGGAAATAACAACAAGCCAAACTGACAGGATCTCTGCCCTGCACGGCCACTGAACACTTATTGCACCTGACCTATATGGTGCCTCCTGCGGGTGATCAGCCTACAAGAGAAAAATATAAATGCATTCATCTACAACTTCTGTGAACTCAAAGTTAGTTTTACTTACCTCTGGTAATGGTCTCATTGGGCATCAGTTGAGCATCATCTTGTAGCTCTAAAGTGGAGGTATTTCCACCTGAAAGAAAATAATGTACCTGTTTTTTTTTTTTGTTTTTTTTTAAACGTAACTACTGTGTTGCAGTATATATTATGGCATCTTTTAACACTATTTATTTTAAATTTCCACAGATAATCTTCACGAGGTATGGGCTATTAAATGTTAAAAAGTCACCTCAAGAATCACCCTTTTAATGTTCCCGCAGTGTTTTTGCATGCCTGAGCTGGACTGGAATAGCAACATGAGCCTGCCCTCCAGTGGGCATACCAGTTACATGATGAATGGTAGAAATTTGGTGCTATGTGGATCTATTTGTATATAGCAGTGGTGAGCTGACTTTTATTTATCAAAAGTTAGTTAATCTGATCTCAGCTCATAGCATGGTTCTGAAACAACTCAGCTGTAAAATAGCTAGACTCTATTCCACTCAGCAGTTCCTCTCTCCTATTATCTACTATTTCTATTATAAAGCTTCTGTACTAATCACAGTTTGACTATAAGGCTGTTGCTAAACCTCACTTGGCACCCAAAACCGTCAGACAAAGACTGAAATTTAGTTTTGCAATTGTACCATCGGATGTGCAGCTGGATGTACTGGAGACTCAAGTAAAGAGAACAGTTCAGCTGTCAGCTTACCTGGTGGTAAGTAAAAAATGCTGGATAGGCCTGACATGCCTAAATGTGCAAGGGGTATACACAAAAGGGCTCACAAAAAAAGCACTTGTGGCTAGGTTTCATACAATATGAGACCTGGCAACATCGATGAATCCTTGCTTGGCTTCCCCGAGCAAGGTTATTATCGTTAACGAAAGCTAACGAAATAACGAAAACTAGAAGTGAAAAAACATTTTCGTTAACGGAAATAAAAATAATAACAAAAAAAGGAAAACTAACTAAAACTGTAATGAGTGTTCACAAAACTAACTAAAATTAACTGAATTTATAGCAAAAATGTGTTTAGTTTTCGTAGATGTTTGCGTGTCATACAATAGTCAAGGGTGAAAATGAAGTTTAGTTTCCAGGTTTTTTTCTTGCTGTGTCTCATTATGCCAGCAGGTGGCAGTACGTTAGTCGAGTCGTCTGTGTCGCTGCTCCGTCCACGCGCAGAATCATGTCAGGAAAAGTCTGGAGAAAGCGCCAGCTTCCAATTTAGGATTACTTTGAATATGACTGTGTTTTGGATAAAGCAAGTGTCTTGTAGTGGAAAGAGACAAATTATAAGGGACATTTCTAAAGGGAAAAAAATCCCCCAAACCTTAAAGTGCACTTGAAAAGCTCACACAAGAAGGCTAAGCTAGCTTACCTTGAGAAGGTAAGGGAGCACGCCCAACCCTCATCCCCAGAAACAGAAGCTAACACCAGGCAAGGCAGCGTGATGCATCCCGAGACAACAGGACTGGGATATCTACATAACTGTGTGAGTCAATTGCCTTAACACCCGGTGCTGCAAGAGTTAATAGTCTCATTGCGGCCAAGATATACATTTTATAGTTGCCTGGTATCAATGGTTGTTCATCTGCCTTTATTTATATATTTATTTATTTATTTAAAGAACCCATAGGTGGGAATGTGAGTTGTCTGTCTCTGCGTGTTAGCCCTGCGACAAACAGGCGACCTGTCGAGGGTGCAGGGTATGGTAGCTGGAATAGCAACATACCCAAGGATAAGCAGAAGAGAATGACTGATATGATGAAACTGGGATTTTGTTACACTTAATTATTGCAAACACAACTAAAACTATAACTGAAACTAATCAAAACTAAACTGAAACTAAGGATTTTCAAAAAAAATAAAAACTAAACTAGCAAACAATTAGTAAAAACTAATTAAAACTAATATAAAATTGAAAATCTGAAGTCAAAACTAAATAAAAATAAAAACTAATGAAAATTGCAAAACTATTAAAACCCTGTCCCCGAGTCTCACTTCTGGTTTCCAATTACTGCAAAGATTAAGTCCTAATGTTCCCCTGTACCAGCCCAAGTGTTCAGTCTAGCCTGCACCGTCCCAGCTCATCTCCAGTCACAGATTCTCCTGTTTTCTTTTAGTGATAATAAAGACTGAAATAACATGTTTCGTGATCTCCTTCTCAGTTTCCTTGGTTCTTCAATCATGGCCTGGTTGTTTTTAATTAGTTTTAATTTTTTCCACAATGTTTTTTATGTTTTTAATTATTTGAGAAAAGTAGGAAGATTATTTGGACAGTAGGTTTTATATCAGAGTTTCATACCAAGCAGATCAAGCAGGAGAGCTCCTATTCAAACTAAATAAATGTTTCTATAGAGAAAAAAATTAAAAAATAAAATTTTCTTGGTGAAGCTGAGTATCTGAATGTTACCACCTCATCATTATGTTGTCCTGATCCTCCTAATAGCCAATTAAAATTGTGTTAAAGAATGAAGGTCACAACACAACAGATTTAGTAAATTGAAACATTTAATTAATGGTTGTCAGCTGGTAGCTACTAGATGGTAACATAAGACATTGTCTTACACTGAAAAAGATTTTATTGGTCAAAAGCAAAAACAAACAGTGGTTCTTAATTGAATTAAATGATAAGCTGCATGCATTGTACAGAAATAGTGAAACTTACCTTTGAGGATGAGGAGAAAGAAGAGAGATACAATCATCATAGCTGTGAGAGATCAATGAGCCCTGTCATGCTCTATGTGCTGTCTGGAGAGGCTTCCTGTTCTGCTAATGTCACTGCCACATACTGGAAAAGGGGGAGGGCAAATGTAATCACCAACTGTGTGCCTACCGCATCCATCCTTAGAGAGTAATCACCACCATCAGTCAAAACAGCAGCAACTGCCAACTTTTGCTGTTACAAAGTCAGTGAACAGCACTGCCTGTAGCAAACACTGAAACTTTTTTTTTTTACATTTTAAAGATAAAAAACTAAAACAAAGTGTAACTGAGACCCAGCAGAGCCATTGTTGTACCTTCTTTCATGACAAACCACAGCCATGTCTTGTGAGCCACAGTCTTGTTTAGCCTCCCTGTACTCCAAACAGGTACAGAGGATGGCTTTATCAATCCTTAAAAATGGTTCCCATCCTCTAAGGGGTGAATTTCAGCTTCTTTCCTCGGGACGGAGGTTTCTATTTCCAAGATGCAGGACAAAGCGTTATAAAAACAGCTTTGTCCCTGTTGCTGTCACTGAATTAAATAAGGACTGTTTTTGTTTTTGATTCGAAACGTTTAAATTACTATATATGTGCTACAGTGAGGTTTATATTTTTTTTTATTAGGTATGTGTGTTTTTGAAGGGATGCCAAATGCTATCATTTTTCTGTAAAGCAAATTTACCTTGCCTATGAGTATAAATAAAGTTACCTTGAAACACACAAACACAAATGGACTGGTTCTTTAGCACTTTTCTACTCTGAGAGCTTAATGCACTTTTTTATACAACTTCCCTCATTCACCCTTTCATATAAGCACTTTTTAAAAAATGCTTTTCATATGTAACTGCTTTCTATCTTGTCCAAGGATGTTTGGCATGCAGACTGGAGCAGACAGGGGTCAAACCACCAACTTTCCAACTAGTAGGTGATCTGCTCTACATCCTGAGCCACAGCAACGCCAACCCCAACATACTCACAATCACACATATAAAAACCACAGCAAGATTTTTGTGAAGTTTGTACCTCCATTTTTCCCCTCTTAGCTGTGTTGAGTAGTTGATCTACATGACAAATGAGCAAATGATATGTCTTTCAGCATTTGAAATTGACAATTTTTTTCTGCTAAACTGACTGCACACTTGTTGGAAGCTGTTGGAAGCCCTTTAATGAAGACTTGTTGACCTGAATTAGAGGTAAAAAATTAGTTTATTGTCAGTCATTCAATCAATAAAGGGAAATAGGAATAGGGGTTAAACTCCTGGTCCTGATTTGAAAATTAATGGACTGAAATGCAACAACCAGGCTTTTGGTTGTTCTTTTTTTAGCAGCCAGAATAATTTATTTTGGACCAGCTGAAGGGAAGCCAGGACGAGCTTAACTATATGACTTTTTTGCATTGAAGGGACTGACTTCCTTAGCGAACTGACATTTTTGCTGTATTCAAAGTTTAATGAAGTTAAACATCAATTTTTTGATGATAATTAAACATTCACTGAGGTAAGTTGCCTTTTTTAGTTTGTTAGGTGAATCATACTAATAAAATGTTTAAGGAGGTGGCTCAAATGTAACATATAAATAAAAAAAGAACTGGTCTAAGGTTTGACCCTAGACTAGTCCCATCTGCAAATCCTTCAACTTATATTTGTGATTCCAATATAATCATAGAAGAAGTTATAGAAATGCTGAGCGAAAATGGGAAACAAACTTCCACGATCATTACCTTTACATGGAGTGCACTTTATAATTCAAAGAGTCAGTTGGTTGTGCAACAAACACACAAACACACAAAGTTATACAAAAGAAAAAAATTAAAAGCTTTTTAATGTTTATTCCAACAGCCTTATATTCCAACAGGATACAGACGTAAATGAAACATATACAACACTCATGAACTGCATTGCTTTATATTGCCATGCATATAATATGATGTGAACTAAAGTTACAGTGAATAAATGTGAGTTCAAAGTGGACTTAAATATGAGGTCCATCACACAGTAAAGTACAAATGTTATAAAGTGTAGGAAAAGGGGCCTAAATGCATACTTTAGACTTGGACTTAATAAATGAACAGAACCTTTTAGTTAAGGTAAAGTTCATCTTAATGCTAATGATTTAAAGTTGTTTTTTTGTTTGGTGGGATGTTGTTGTTGTTGTTGTTTTTTGTAAATTAACTTTAGGCCTACTCATCTTCAGCACTGCTCCACAATAAAATCATAATTGCCAAAAACACAGTCACTGCTGTCAAATAAAAAATGACAAAAACCCTGTTGATATGTTTTACTATATTGGTCCAGTAGCCGGACTTCTTGTTGGCACTGTGCAGAGTCACGGCTTTCCTAGTCTCCCGCAGCTCATCTGAGACTTTTTCCAGTGGAAAAAACATCTTCATCAGGTTGCAGCTACAACCCTGAAAAAATAGTTTTGTAGAAATGTAATCAATAAGATTACATACACAGCCATATATAGTCTACTAGTTGCTGCTACATTTCACACACTGATTGTTTTCACATTGATTTAGTAAAAGTGTTTGCTTTCAACACCCATGTTAGGGTTTAGGATAATCTCTCTCGCATGCAAACATGATCTCTTTAATCAGTTTTTATATTTCACTTGAAACACAAAACACTTAAAAGTCCAATTTAACTCCAACCTTTATAGTCAATGGTGGCCGACTGTTGATTGATGTAGACACAGTTGGTCTTTCATCCACAGATACATCATAAACAGATGCACAATGACTACATCTCTTCATGTCTGGAATAAAAAAAATTAGAAAGATCAATCCAACACAGCTAGAATTACATAGATAGGTGACAGAGAATGACTGCTACAATTAAGCACACCTCTAAAACAGCTGTGAAAGTTGGATATGTCCTGTTTCTCCTCACAGTACTCCACCAGGCTTTGGTTTCCATCTGTCTCATTATCCTGGGCTGGAGAGTCTTTCTCAATCAGATGCATCACCAAAATTGTCTCCAGGAGGCTGAGCAGCATCAGAGCAAAAACCCCAATGCAATAGACAGCTGAGGAGGGTATCCAGCATGAAAGTGGACAAATCACTTGATGACTCGATAGCTTGATTAATTCACTACATGAAGTCAAATATGCTCTTTTTTACCTATAAGTGGAATACTGTCTGAAGAGCTGGGCAGAATCTCATTGAGAAGAAGCTGCATCACTGTGACAGCAAGCAGGACAGTGATCTTGAAGCCGAGCTTCTCACCTCCACTGTCTAATATCAGGAAAGAGGCTAAGTCCAGAACCAAGAAGAAGAAGACTGGCAGCAAGAAATTGGCGATGTAGAGGACAGACCTCCTCTTCATGGTAATCTGTCAATTTGCATGTGAGATGGTTAATCATCCTACTCCACATGTATTATGGTCACAAAAAGGAAAGTAACGAAAAAGCAACGAAATTGATTAATGCTTTTTTTTTTTTCCATTTCTGTGCTGCTGCTCCCAGAAATACTCACAGTGTAAACAATCATAAGTTGGTTGAAGTCAAATTCATTGACAGTTTTGGTGGTAACTGACATGTTGATAAACAGCCACTCGTATTGTGTCTGCATCACATTTCGAGACCATTCTGTGACCGTATTATTGGTCTCGTTGAATTGTAACTTTATTTCTTCATCTGAAGTGGAACATAAAAATAAAAGATCAGCAAGAAAGAAGTATATATTTTGGTATCTGATGGTTTGGGTTTATGACTTCATGAATGGCACGCATAAAGAGAATTTGCTATGGGCTCACCAGAGTGCATGATAGACTTGAAGCAGAGGTTGCACCTCTGAACATCAAAAGGGAATTTGTACACGTGCAGCTTGCAGGTGCTTACGATCACCTGGTCATTTCTGTATTCAACCAAACCACCGCTTTCAATGGAGAGATAAGGACTCGGAGAGGCTTTGTCCCTCTCTGTCCTGTAAGACAGAAAATTACAATCAGTTATGGCACAAATAATAGCAACTCAAAAAAGCAGCATCAGTTATGACAAATAAGTAGGCAGAATCCTACTCAAATCTTACTCTCCAGCTGAGGAGGATTAATGTATTAAGCCACCATGTCTTAATTACTTATGTTACAATCCAGATAAAAACTGCAACATCAAGTGGCGACTGACACCAGAGTTTGTGTTAAATTACTTAATAATTTCAGCTAGAAATGATGGACTAGAAATTATGACAAAGTTTGGTAACCAATGACGTCTCCCCTCCCAACTGTCCTCAGACACACCTTTATCCACACCTCATCAAGTTCAGACCACCAGGATCAATACGAATGACCCACACAAACATGCCCGCGTGGGCCCACAATGAACCCTAGGGCTGTTCCACACAGAGTCTAACTGGTAATACCCACACATGGACCACAGAAGTTTTGCCCTTTGTTGCCCTCAAGAGCAAATCATACCGTTTCATCTCTGCTCTGGAAACTAATCTGCTCTGGAGAATACAGCATCTGTTGCTATGGCAATGTATCCCATTAAGAACTGACCCACTTTCGTAGTATAAGAAAAACTAAGGATTTATCCTGTAGTTACTGGATAAGCCATGAGTACCATTCAGAGAAAGTTGGGAAATGGCTGTAAGATGGTGAAAGATGTACACGTAGGCCTCCTCCTTGATTCAGACATGGTCTTTCTTTTTTCACGTAAAGGAGCTACTCAAACTTGCATTCCTCCCTGTGCAGGATGTGTAACTCTTCATCACTGAAAAAGTAGCCACTGGTCTGTAGGAAAAGGCAGATCTAACACAATATCTTTTGGATGTGTTGTTTTAGGTGTGTAAAGAGAAATAGAGCATGGGCAAGCAATCTAGAACTGTCCATAGGTTTGGGGCGGGTTTGCAAAGGATTCTTTAGCACTAAAACTTTAGCAACACAAGGATGAACAAGTGCAGGAATATCACTGCAAGATTATCTAAATGACAAAGGGATATCCAAATAACTGAATATTCAGGTGCATCGATATGTGCTGGACAAAATGGATCTTGGAAAAGGAAGGTTATCATTTCATGTTTCAAAGCCACGATGTACCTCATGAATCCTGCTTGGTTTGAGCACAATATCTACACAATATCTTCAAAGGATAAAAAAAATAATGATGTTAAGATTTTGAAGAGCAGCATATAAGTTTCTAATAATGAATTATAAAGGTTTAGCTTTGTTTTTATTTTTTATTTTTAGCTGTAGCTTAATGCTGTCACGATCGGGGGTAGCGCGCGAATTAAACACAGCAATTCGGCGTGTCCGTGTGGCGTGCTGGCTAGACCCAAACGCGGTGAAGGCTAGCGATGGGTTGGAGCAGGCACGCGGTTACTCTAGTAACGATCGGTGCACAAAGCACGGCTTCGGAACCGACGTTACAGAGGGAGAGCGGACTGAGCCGGGATGAGTGGGAGAATCAAGAGAGAAAACACTCACGGTTGCTGAAGCAGGCGGAGACTGACGTCGGCAAGGGTTCGGAGCTCCTGACATGAAGAGATCGATGTCTGAGCGGAGAACAGGTGTCTCTCTTTTAAGCCCGACCCGGTGATCAGCTGATCACCGCCTGACAGGACCCCCCCCCCCGAAGACCGGCACCCGATGGTCCAGGACGACCGTGACGGAAATCCGAGATGAGGGAGGGGTCCAAGATGAAGCGGGACGGCACCCAGGAGCGCTCCTCAGGACCGTAACCAGCCCAGTCCACCAAATACTGGACCCCCGACCCCGACGACGGGAATCCAAGATCCGCCGGACGGTGTAGACAGGATCCCCATTGACGAACCGGGGTGGGGGCGGGGCCGGGGAGGGAGGCGCCAGCGAGGAAGTAACGCGCTGCTTGAGCTGCGAGACGTGGAAAACAGGGTGGACCTTCATGGCGGACGGAAGCCGGAGACGGTAAGTTACAGGGTTGAGCCGGGCAGTGATCTCATATGGGCCAATGAACCTGGGAGTGAGCTTCCTGGATTCGGTACGGAGCCTCAGGTGCCTCATGGAGAGCCAGACGCGATCCCCCGGCTGAAACAGATGACCCGGACGGTGGCGGCGACGATGCTGCTTGGTGTACTGAGCGTTAGATCGGGAGATGGCAGCCCGCGCCTTGATCCAAGCCTGACGACAGCGGCGGACCATCCGTTCAGCCGCAGGCACTTCAACCTCCACCTCCTGATGGTCGAAGATAGGGGGATGGAAACCATGACAGACTTCAAAGGGCGAGAGGCCGGTGGCAGAAGAGACGTGAAGGTTATGAGACAGCTCAGCCCACAGCAGGTAACGAGGCCAAAGCGACGGTTGGGCGGAGACGAAGCACCTTAAAAAGCGCCCCAGTTGTTGATTGGTCCTTTCAACCTGCCCGTTGGTCTGAGGGTGGTAGCCGGATGAGAGGCTAGGAGAGGCTCCAATCAGACGGCAAAAGGCTTTCCAAAACCTGGCAGTGAACTGGGGCCCCCTGTCGGAGACAATGTCCTTGGGGAATCCATGAAGCCGGACGACATGGTCCAAGAAGAGCTTGGCCGTCCGTTTAGCAGAAGGGAGGCCAGCCAGTGCAACCAGGTGCACCGTCTTTGAGAACCGGTCCACAAAGGTGAGGATGGTGTCGAGACCGTCCACGGACGGGAGGCCGGTGACAAAGTCAAGGCCGACATGGGACCAGGGACGTCTGGGCACAGGGAGAGGGCGAAGGTCGCCAGCCGGAGGCTGAGTCGAGGACTTAGCCTGAGCACAGGTGTCACAGGCGGAGACAAACTCACGGACATCCCGAGACATGGAGGACCACCAGAAGGCACGACGGAGGAGTTGAAGGGTCCTGTTGGGCCCCGGGTGACCAGAGAGCGGGGAGGAGTGAGCCCAAAGTAAGGCCTCCTGACGGCACTGGGAGGGCACATAGAGCCTCCCTGCCGGGGTGTCAGGCGGAGCTGGTTCCGTGACCAGGGCGTCCCGGATGGAGTCCTCCAAGGGCCACCGAAGGGGAGCAGCAAACCGATGGGCAGGTAGGATGGGTCCAGGGTCCGACGTAAGACCGTCCTGGGCAAACTGTCTGAAGAGGGCGTCCGCCTTGGCGTTCTTGGAACCAGGACGGTAGGCGAGGTGGAAATTATAAGACTCAAAGAATAGGGCTCAACGAGCCTGTCTTGGGTTGAGCTGCTTGGCCGTTCGAATATGGATCAGGTTCTGGTGATCAGTCCAGATCAGGAATGGGTCCTTCGCTCCCAGAAGCCAATGCCGCCACTCTTCTAAGGCCCACTTGATGGCCAGGAGTTCGCGGTCCCCGACACCGTACCGTTGCTGCATGGGAGAAAATTTCCTGGAGAAATAGCAGCATGGGTGAAGCTTCCCATCTGGGCCATGTTGGGAAAGGATGGCGCCGGCGCTGACATCAGAGGCATCCACCTCCACCACAAAAGCTCTGGCAGGGTCAGGGTGGAGTAGGATGGGGGCCGTAGTGAACCGGTGAACAACGTCATGGAATGCCTGTTTTGCACTCAGGGAGAGACAGAAGGGTTTAGGCAGATTAGCTGGTTTAGTGAGAGATGTCAGCGGGGCGACGATGGTGCTGAAATTTCGGATAAAGCGCCGATAGAAATTGGCAAAGCCCAGGAAGCTCTGGAGCTGCTTAAGGCTGGAGGGCTGGGGCCACTGGGTCACTGCTTGGACCTTCTTCGGGTCCATGGTCAGGCTGTTGGAGGAGATAGTGAAGCCGAGGAAGGTGGTGGACCGCTGATGAAAAGCGCACTTCTCCAGTTTGCAGAACAGCTGGTACTCGAGCAGCCTATTCAGTACGGCCCTCACAAGGCGAATATGGTCCACTTCGGTGCGGGAGTAGATCAGGATGTCGTCCAGATAAGCAAACACCCACCGGCCTAGCATATCACGCAAGACATCGTTGATCAGATGTTGGAAGACAGCAGGGCTTTTGCAGAGGCCGAAGGGCATCACAAGGTACTCCCAGTGCCCATTAGGGGTGATGAAGGCCGTCTTCCATTCGTCCCCTTCCCTGATGCGCACCAAGTTGTAGGCGCTGCGTAGGTCCAATTTGGTGAAGATGCAGAGGGAGTCGAGTGCAGTGGATAACAGGGGAAGAGGATGGCGGTTCTTGATGGTGACTTTATTCAGGCCCCGATAATCAATGCATGGGCGGAGCCCGCCGTCTTTCTTCTTGACAAAGAAGAATCCAGCAGCAGCAGGAGAGGTGGAAGGGCGAATGAAGCCCTGTTGGAGAGCCTCAGCAACGTACTCCTCCATGGCCTTAGTCTCTTCAGGAGACAGAGAGAACAGGCGACCGCGAGGGGGCACTGCTCCCGGAAGTAGCTCAATGGCCATGTCGTAGGAACGATGAGGAGGTAGAATGGAGGCTCGCCTCTTACTAAAGACTTCAGATAGGTCATGGTAGGCTGGAGGGATCTTATCCAGATCAATGGGCTCTGGGGGAGAGGCCTCTTCCGACTTGGAGTTCACTTTGGTCCGAGAGAGAAGGCAGCGGTGTGGACATCGGGGACCCCAATCCAGAATCTGGCAGGATGACCAGGAGATGTGGGGGTCATGGCGACTGAACCAGGGGTATCCTAGGATGAGAGGGGAGGAAGTGGCTGAGACCACTAGAAACCGGATCTCCTCCTGATGATCCCCGATAGACATGAGGACCAGGGGGTCTGGAACTGGATCGGGTAGGGTTGGAGGGGTCGCCCATCTACGGAGGTCACCGGAAGGAATCGATCAACAGGGGTTAACAGAATACGAAGTCGAGAGGCTAGTTTCTGGTCGATGAAGTTCTCCGCTGCTCCGGTGTCCAGGAGAGCTTTAGCTGAGAACTGCTGGTGCTTCAGGTGCAATATTACTGGTAACAGAAAATGTAAGGGGTCAGAGGAAGGGGACGGGCCAGGTGGGACTCCCCCGCAGTCTACCTGGCGTCGTCGTTTCCCGGGCGCAGCGGGCACTGAGGACAACGGTGTCGAGCTGACCCACAATAGGCACAGAGACCCTCACGCCAGCGTCTCTCTCTCTCCTCTTTAGACAGTCTACCCAGCTGCATGGGCTCCCCGCTGGACGTGCTGCTTGGGCTAGCGGCTGCTCCTTCAGAGGGGGGAGGAGACTGCGAGGACGTGGCCCTCAGAGGCTGGGAGGGTTTAAAGGCCCGAGGAGTGTGGCGAGGCCGCGACATTACTCGTTGGTCGATCTTCAGGGCGAGGTCCACGGCCTCATCCAGAGTTTTGGGGGCCTCACGACCGGTCATCTCATCCCGGACGTAATCAGCCAGCCCCTCCAAAAAGATGGATCGTAGAGAAGCATCTCCCCAATTTAGCCTGGCAGCCAGGGTACGAAACTGTGAAGCAAAGTGACAGACTGGTCGGTTGCCCTGGCGTAAATGAAGCAGCTGTGACTCCACTTCCACTTCACTGCTTGGGGGAACAAATGTCTTTTTTAATTCCTCCACGAACAGGGTGTAGTCGTTGCAGGCTGCAGATTTATTGTTGTAGAGAGCCGCAGCCCATTCCTGGGCCTGGCCAGACAAGAGAGAGGTTAACATTGCAACTTTTGCGCGGGCGGTGGCGTATTTAGTGGGCTGACATTCAAACAGCATGTTTAGAGTGGCAAGCAAGCCATCAGGTCGGCCATCAACTCCGTTCCACTTATCTGGTAGTCCGATCCGGGGTTCCGCGCTCACCGGCGCTGGCTGACGTTGCAGCGCGGTGACGGAAGTGGAGAGTTGGAGGACAGTTCCGGTAAGAGATCCCACTTTTGTGCTCAACCGATCCACCATGCCGCGAAGGTATATCACTTCGGCTTTCAGCCGTTCGAATTCCGCTGGGTCTATGACGGGCTCAGACATCCTGTCACGATCGGGGGTAGCGCGCGAATTAAACACAGCAATTTGGCGTGCCCGTGTGGCGTGCTGGCTAGACCCAAACGCGGTGAAGGCTAGCGATGGGTTGGAGCAGGCACGCGGTTACTCTAGTAACGATCGGTGCACAAAGCACGGCTTCGGAACCGACGTTACAGAGGGAGAGCGGACTGAGCCGGGATGAGTGGGAGAATCAAGAGAGAAAACACTCACGGTTGCTGAAGCAGGCGGAGACTGACGTCGGCAAGGGTTTGGAGCTCCTGACATGAAGAGATCGATGTCTGAGCGGAGAACAGGTGGGTGGTGTCTCTCTTTTAAGCCCGACCTGGTGATCAGCTGATCACCGCCTGACAAATGCCTTATTGCTAGTGACTGTATGTATGTATAATTTTACCTCCTCACTACGTATGACTCTGGATATTGTAGCTCCTGTGAAAACTAAGGTCTCAAATCAGAAGTACCTGACTCCGTGGTATAATTCTCAAACACGTAGCCTCAAGCAGATAACTTGTAAGCTGGAGAGGAAATGGCGTGTCACAAATTTAGAGGATCATCATTTAGCCTGGAGAAATAGTTTGCTGATTTATAAGAAAGCCCTCCGCAAAGCCAGAACATTTTACTATTCGTCACTGATTGAAGAAAATAAGAACAACCCCAGGTTTCTTTTCAGCACTGTAGCCAGGCTGACAAAAAGTCAGAGCTCTTTTGAGCCAACCATTCCTTTAACGCTAACTAGTAATGACTTCATGAACTTCTTCACAAATAAAATTCTTATCATTAGAGAAAAAATTACCAATAATCATCCCACAGATGTAATATCATCTACAGCTACTCTTAGTACCATTGATGTTAAGTTAGACTCTTTTTCTCCAATTGATCTTTCTGAGTTAACGTCAATAATTAATTCCTCCAAACCATCAACGTGTCTTTTAGACCCCATTCCTACAAAACTGCTCAAAGAAGTCCTGCCATTAATTAATTCTTCGATCTTAAATATGATCAACCTATCTCTAATAATCGGCTATGTACCACAGGCTTTCAAGGTGGCTGTAGTTAAACCTTTACTTAAAAAGCCATCTCTAGACCCAGCAGTCTTAGCTAATTATAGGCCAATCTCCAACCTTCCTTTCATATCAAAAATCCTTGAAAGAGTAGTTGTCAAACAGCTAACAGATCATCTGCAGAGGAATGGCTTATTTGAAGAGTTTCAGTCAGGTTTCAGAGCTCATCACAGCACAGAAACATAAAGACCTGGATGGCCGCTAACTTTCTGCTTCTTAATTCAGATAAAACTGAGGGTATTGTATTCGGCCCTGAAAATCTTAGAAATATGGTATCTGACCAGATTCTTACTCTGGATGGCGTTACCTTGGCCTCCAGTAACACTGTGAGGAACCTTGGAGTCATTTTTGACCAGGACATGTCCTTCAACGCACATATTAAACAAATATGTAAGACTGCTTTCTTCCATTTGCGCAACATCTCTAAAATTAGAAATATCCTGTCTCTTAGTGACGCTGAAAAACTAGTTCATGCATTTATTACTTTGAGGCTGGACTACTGTAATTCATTATTATCAGGATGTCCTAAAAACTCGCTGAAAAGCCTTCAGCTGATCCAAAATGCTGCAGCAAGAGTACTGACAGGGACTAGAAAGAGAGAGCATATTTCTCCTGTTTTGGCTTCCCTTCATTGGCTTCCTGTTAAATCCAGAATTGAATTCAAAATCCTGCTCCTCACATACAAGGTCTTAAATAATCAGGCCCCATCTTATCTTAACGACCTTATAGTACCATATCACCCTATTAGAGCACTTCGCTCTCGCACTGCAGGCTTACTTGTTGTTCCTAGAGTATTTAAAAGTAGAATGGGAGGCAGAGCCTTCAGTTTTCAGGCCCCTCTTCTGTGGAACCAGCTTCCAGTTTGGATTCGGGAGACAAACACTATGTGTGGATGTGAGGTGGGCAAATGAACTGAATCATTTCTTCAACAGATTTGATTCAGCCATGAGGCAGTCTCCAACATCGGCTGCAGACTCACCCACCCCCACTGCTGCTGTTCCACCTCTGACACCTCAGACACTTCACACCTCCTCTATTCACCCTGCTCACTCCTCCCCACCCCCAACAACAGCATCCAATACACACTCAACACAAGGCTCCAGCCTGTCTCTCTCAACCACCCAGGTTAGGAGGGAACTGAGGAGGATTAATGGCAAGAAGGCAGCGGGTCCAGATGGCATCAGCTCGAGGGTCGTCAGGTCCTGCGCGGACCAACTGTGTGATGGAGCACCTCTTCAACCTGAGCCTGAGGCTGGGGAGAGTCCCACAGCTCTGGAAAACCTCCTGTGTTGTACCAGTGCCAAAGACTTCACGCCCCAAGGACCTCAACAGCTACAGGCCGGTGGCTCTGACATCCCACCTGATGAAGACCCTGGAGCGGTTGGTCCTGGCTCAGCTTCGGCGCCTTGTGAGCTCATCACTGGACCCACTTCAGTTTGCCTACCAGCCAGGCATTGGAGCGGATGATGCCGTCATTCACCTCCTACAACGCTCCCTCTCTCACCTGGAGACCGCTGGGAGCACTGTGAGAATCATGTTCTTTGATTTCTCCAGTGCCTTCAACACTATTCTTCCCTCGGTTCTGAAGGACAAGCTGGAGAACTCTGGAGTGGACCATCACCTCACTACCTGGATTTTGGACTACCTCACCGACCGACCACAGTATGTGAGGACTCAGGGCTGTGTGTCGGACAGGGTCGTCTGCAGTACGGGGGCCCCACAGGGAACGGTTCTGGCTCCGTTCCTCTTCACCATCTACACTGCAGACTTCTCCCACAACTCCACCCAGTGCTTCCTGCAGAAGTTCTCTGATGACTCTGCAATGGTCGGCCTCATCACTGATGGGGACGACAAGGAGTACAGAGGACTGACTCAGGACTTTGTGGACTGGTGCCAGCTGAACTACCTCCAGATCAACGCCAGTAAAACCAAGGAGCTGGTGGTAGACTTCCGCAGGCACAAACATCCTCCACTGCAACCACTGAACATCCAAGGTATGGACATCGAGGCTGTGGACAGCTACAGGTACCTTGGTGTTCATCTGAACAGCAAACTGGACTGGACTCATAACTCAGACGCCCTCTACAGGAAAGGGCAGAGCAGACTGTACCTGCTGCGGAGACTCAGGTCGTTTGGAGTGGAGGGCCCACTCCTGAAGACCTTCTATGACTCTGTGGTGGCCTCAGCCATCTTTTATGGTGTGGTCTGCTGGGGCGGCAGCATCTCTGCTGGGGACAGGAAGAGACTGAACAGGCTGATCCGAAGGGCCAGCTCTGTTCTAGGATGCCCTCTGGACCCAGTGGAGGTGGTGAGTGACAGGAGAATGGTGGCTAAGCTGTCATCCCTGATGGACAACATCTCCCACCCCATGCATGAGACTGTGACAGCACTGAGCAGCTCCTTCAGTGGGAGACTGCGGCACCCACGGTGTGGGATGGAGAGATTTCGCAGGTCTTTCCTCCCCACTGCTGTCAGACTCCACAATAAAGACTTTGACTGATCTAACACACACATCCACAAATGTGCAATAATACTAATGTGCAATAATTCTTTCTGGCATCGTTGTATTTTTACTCAGTTGTATATAGCATTTGTATTCTATTTTTATCTTATTGTATATTTTATTCTATTTTATTCTGCTGTATATAGTATTTTATTTTATTCTATTCTGTACAGTTGTGTACTGTATTTATTCTTATCTTATTTTATTCTAATTTTTCCTTCACAACTTTTGCACTGTCCACTTCCTGCTGTGACAAAACAAATTTCCCACGTGTGGGACTAATAAAGGTTATCTTATCTTATCTTATCTTATCTCTACTTTCAAGATTAGGCTTAAAACTTTCCTTTTTGCTAAAGCATATAGTTAGGGCTGGACCAGGTGACCCTGAATCCTCCCTTAGTTATGCTGCAATAGACGTCGGCTGCCGGGGATTCCCATGATGCATTGAGTTTTTCCTTTCCAGTCACCTTTCTCACTCAGCATGTGTTAATAGACCTCTCTGCATTGAATCATATCTGTTATTAACCTCTGTCTCTCTTCCACAGCATGTCTTTCATCCTGTTTTCCTTCTCTCACCCCAACCAGTCAGAGCAGATGGCCGCCCCTCCCTGAGCCTGGTTCTGCCAGAGGTTTCTTCCTGTTATAAGGGAGTTTTTCCTTCCCACTGTCGCCAAAGTGCTTGCTTATAGGGGGTCATATGATTGTTGGGTTTTTCTCTGTATCTATAAAACTCCTCGAGGCGACTTTTGTTGTGATTTGGCGCTATATAAATAAAATTGAACTGAATTGAATTGAATGTGTGAGTTTATGTGCATATATGTTAAACTTACATCTCTTCAATAGTTATATCTGGCATCCACAAATATTCTGTAGGAATTGTTATTTGTTTAATTCCACAGAACTGATCTGGTTCCCACTTAGTGTACTCGTTTTTCCATGACTAGTCATAAGAGGAAAGAGATACAAACAAGGAGAAAAAGACAAAAGATGAAAACACGTAATTTCAAGCAATTTCAACAATACTGTGAAAATTGATGTACTTGTAAGAGAAAACTCACCAAATAAACCCAAATGTAAGAAATTAAGGTCTGGTCAATTTCTCTCTGTGAACAAAGAAATCAAGCAGTGTTCAAGCTCAAGTGGTTGAGCCTGACTTGTGCCACAGTAATCCTAGAAAGACCTGGGTAAGATCAACAATATGCAGCCTCAAATAGACAAGAAAAACCCAACATCTGGGAAGTCTTAAATGGTCTTAGCCAACTAACAGAAGCATAGAAGGCCACAAAAAAGACAGGCCTTTGATGTATAAGAATTCATAAATGAAGCTTATGGATCTCGATAATTAAGACTGCCAAACCGAGAGAATAAATGAAATGGAAAACTGAAATTATGCATATGAAGCAGACAAATGTGCACCAATTGAGCAGACTTTTGACATTATTTTATTATCGAAAGAAACAAACAAAGTATTTGGTAACAAAAATATCCATTATCATTTATTCAAACTAAAACACACAAACATACACAAGTAGCTTGAACAACTTACCATATCCAGGATAGCGTAGAGTTTCATGTCAAGCACAACATCTGTATGATGAGTGTTGTTTATAATGGGCCGGCTCATAGTGTACTTAATACTGTCTTTATTTAGATCCAGGTGCTGTACAATAGCCTGAAAATTGCAGAGTTCTTCCACTTCCACTTCATTATCTAAAATGACACATAAAAAGACTTTCTTGAGATTGATTTTATGATATGAAAAAAATAAAGCAGCTTCTGTGCTCTCATTTCTGATTTTCAATTTATTGGATCAGGCCTGGATAACTGTTTCAAGAAAACAAAAAACAAACAACAACAACAGACGATATCACTTGTTGGCATGTACAGTACTGTGGAAAAGCCTTCAGTCATCTTTATTTTCTTCATATTTTGCTATTAAAAGTGAAGAGATTCATTGAAAGATTAGCAAGCATACATGTAATTACTGTATATGAAGCAAAAACTTCATTTATACAATTCTAACCAGCTTGAAATTCAACACTTCGTATAAAGAACAATATTATCCAACATAGTCTGAGCTCTCTTAGGCAAACTTTCTTGCAATTTTTTTAAAGTAGTCCTCAGTAGTAGTTTTCCAGTCTTCTTTAAGGACATTCAAAGCTCTTCTTTGGATGTTAGTGGCCTTTTGTTCTATTATCTGTCATAATGATTTCACATTATTTAATTTCTTTCGAGGTCTATCCTTGACTGTTAGTTTTCCATTCTGTGCTTTTGTATCCATTTATTCTTTTACTGCACTAGCAGTGTGGTTGCCAAGCTAAAAAAACAATAAAGATGCTGATCAGCTGCTCCTGTATACCTGATCTCACAGTACTTTTCTGCATTCATACTTCAAATAGTTTTGACTGGCTCCCGAACCCCACTGGCTTAATTGAACAAAACCTCCATCATGTTTCACAGCTGGCTGTGGTACCTCTCTGCTGAGCTCCTCTATACATATAGACAAGGGTTTCGATCCAAAAGTACAAATTTTGGATTCTTCAGTCAAGACTTGTTGCGAC
The DNA here is from genome assembly GCF_001858045.2 of Oreochromis niloticus. Taxonomy (NCBI): domain Eukaryota; kingdom Metazoa; phylum Chordata; class Actinopteri; order Cichliformes; family Cichlidae; genus Oreochromis; species Oreochromis niloticus. Next base: position 9,015,604 of record NC_031973.2, read on the forward strand.
TGATTATCAGTTCTTGTGTAATTTGACATACCTCAGCCTTTTCCCTGCGCCTCTTGACAGCTTCCATTCCAATGAGACCATTTCTGTTGAGGCTTTGGTGAATGGCAGGTGGGACTGAAGGGCCAGATGCATCTCTTAGCCCTGTATCAGATCTTTGTTGGATTCTTTTCTGTTTCTTAAAGCCATGAACTTAAGATACTGTTTGTGTGCTCATGTTCGGATGTTTTTCTAGACTTGCCAATTCAACCTTTGTCTTACACTTCTACAGTTTTCTTAAAATTTTTAAGAGCAGACTATGCGGCATGCTGCGATATGCCAGGTTTTTGACTAGTAGCTCTTTGAGAATAGCTTTGTTGGTGCAAAAATGCTATTTTATGTCAGTCAAACTGTGTTATCTTCTGTCATAGGCTTAAGAAAACAAGAAAACGTGCCTCTGAAAATGGTTAGGTGGAAGCACTGGAATGAAAACGACTCCCGGGGAGAGAAAAACTTTGAGAGACTGGAAATGAGAGGTGGCTAAAGACTTTCAGAGAGAGAGAGAGAGAGAGAGAGAAACTTTGCTTAGCTATGTACCTCTTATAGTGGTCTCACTGGTCATCTGTTGATCTTCCTGCAGCTCTGAACTGGATGCATTTTCAGCTGACAATGAGTGCACTAAGTTTTAAAAATAAAAAAAAGTATTAATATGACTTCCTTTACTTTAATATGCAGTTAGAATTAATTTGAGTTTTTATTTAAAAATGCAGTGTCATGAATAGCTGTGTGGCAGGCAGGCAACTTTGATAAAATCCTTTTACAAAGCCCAAAACAAACCTTGAACCCACAAAACTGAAAACCTCGGATTTAAGACTCAGGGATTATGACACTCATGGATGTTAGATATGTTGATGAAAATCACAGGAAAATATATCAAACATTTAAATTGAGTCATTTTACAGTTTCATGACAATTATCAGTTCAGTTTGATTGCAACACATCTGAAAAAAGCTGGGATGGGGCAACAAACGGCTGAAAAAGTACAAGAACAAAACAGAACTAGCTGGAGAAACATTTTGCAAACCATTAGGTTAATAGCAGGAAGTCAGTGAGCATGATTAGATATAAAAAGACCGTCTGAGAAAAGCAGATTTTCTCAGAAGTAAAGCTGGGCAGAAAATCAATAATCTACAAAAAACTGTCTTTTAAATAGTAGAACAAATTCAAAATAATATTCCTCAATATAAAATTGTGAAGAATTTGAATGTCTCATCATCTATAGGACATAATATCATCAAAAGATTCTAAGAATCTTAAATACCTGGTAATTTAAGACGTATCTATACCAACATATTTGTAGCTTAAGAGTCCAGGTTCCAAACTGGCCTGCCTGCAGTCCATCTGAAAACATTTTGTACATCTTCATATTGAATATACTTTATTAAATATACTTCGAGTTTAAATCCATCTGAGTTACTAGATACCAGATGTTTTTTCTTTCTTTCTTTCTCTCTTTCTTTTTATTTTATATCTCTGTAAACTGATCTATTAATTACACAAAAGTGGAATTTAATTTAGTAAACAAGATATATTTACTGGGAAATTATAGAGGATCCTGTTCTTGCACTGAAATGCAATCTATTACAAGTAAAGCAGTGTTACTGATTAAAATAAAATAAAATATAAAACAGCAGAAATAAAATAAATTAAATAGTATAAATTGTCATCTCCATTTAATTAGAATAATCTCAGCTTACCCGCAAGTAACAGCAGGAAGAAGAAACTTGCAATCATTGTAGCCTGGAGAGACCAGAGAACATTTTCATCCTCTCTGTGGTGTCTAGAGATTTTTCTGTTTTCCGCTATTGATGTCATAGCCCTGCCCGACAGAGGGTGGGGCAAATGTAAAGGCTAATTGTGCTTGTATCTATCCTAACAGAGTGGTTACTTTAGCTGACATAACACTATTTTGTTTAAGCTTTTGTTAAAAAAAAGCCATAGAATTAATATTTTTCCTGCATTCAACCAAACTCATGATATCCTATTTTCCAGCTCAAACGTTTACCTTCCTATCATTAATCTGGTTATTTATTGTATTTTTTTTTAACAGTATCAATATTTAATCATTAAAAGTAATTGAATCAGACTCATTACATGGCTTTTAATTAAAAACATCAATAGAAAACAATTGAAAATGTGCTGGTATTATGGATGATTGAATTAAGAAAACAAAACATTTTTTCTAAATGTATTGTCTATTTCCTTCTGCATGTCTCTTTAAATAGATGTTTCTACAGTTAAAATATCACTAATGTTCATTGTACTGGTCTTGTTTGTGGAATTGATGTGCTTTAAAAGAATCTACAGATGATTTTAGAGCATTTTAGAGCATCCAGGCAAAAAAGGGATGTGAATCCACAATTCATGTCCAGGTTGTGTAAATGTTGTAAAACTGTATCAGACTTGCAAACAACAGATCCTATGTCACCGGAATATACAAAACTGAATTGTATCTAGACAGCCACACATTTCTTTATCATCTTTGGTAGAAACAGGATGTGAGTTAAAAAGCTTTCAGATGTTCTGATATTTATCAATCACAGCAGCAAAATATGAATGTGAGGAGAAGAAAAACATATTTCAGTGCTTGATCAGGAGACGCAGTTAGATCCCATTTGGAAAAATGAGAAAGTTAATAACTGTGATCTTATTTTGCTTTATCAGTAATCAGTGATCAGACACTGAAAATATTCAAGTTCATTATGTACTGCTGTTCCAATGTCAGCATCCATTTTTATCCATTAAGCAATCAGTGCTTTAAAAAAATCAAGCATGAAAATTGTGTTTTCCTTGCACTAGAAAAAAAGCAAAACAAATACATTTATGTTAAAAGAAAGAATTATTATGTGACAGTGTAGTCTGACCCTAATAGGAACTGTACACATTCATACATTCAGAGTTGTGAGTAGTGCAACCATGCTGAATGGATGTTAAGGTATGCAATTAGGTTTTGCATTTACAGTGAAGTAGGTAGAACATGGACAATGACATTTCCAGGTATACTTACAGTGTAAACAACAATAGACTGACTGAAGCCAAAATGGTTGACACTGTTATTAGTGACTGACATGTTAATGATGAGATACCCTAACTATCACGTCCTACATGTAAACAGGAATGTAAAAATAACCGAGCAGATCAGGAAGGAATATATATATATTGTGGTAAATGGTTGTATGTGTTCTTGACACCATTAACATCCTTTGTTTTATAAGCAAAAGAAACACACAAAATATTTGGCAAAGTTAATATAATTATGAAAACCATCAAAAAATAGCCTGACCAAAAAACACTCATTTCAGTGATTACTTCTGCAATATAATGAGTGTGGTTCTTAATAGGTTGGATCATAATAGGTCTCTTCTGACTGTCTTTGCTCCATTTCCATTTCTTCTGAAATCATATCACACATGCTCTGTCTGAGATTAAATTCATGACATGAAAACAATGAAGCAATTTCCATGCTTTCATTTTTTTTCTCATTAAAAACATCAGAACCCGGCTTGTCATCAGGCATCCAAATGATACAGTCACATGCATTTACACTGATTTGTGTTCATACAGTTATGTGTAGCCTATTTGCACAGTAAAGTGCTATGTATTGGGACATAATGAAAAAAAGTCACCTGATAATTAACCCCCCCCCCCACACACACACGCACACACACACATACACATATAAGCACATGAGTGTGTGGTTGTTTTGCCCTTTCCTTTTTGTATTGCTCCACCCCTAGGTCACAAGACTCCTCCCAGTGGGTGTGTTTTAAGTTAAAAGTTAAAGTACTCTCACTAGGAGGGTGGACATTGGCAGGAGCTGATTATTGTCACTATTTCTGGACCACCAGAAAGCTGGAGGTTGAACCCTTACCCTGTCATCCTTGATTTTTATTCAGTGGGAAGACTGGAGAGCACTGCAGCGACAAATGGTAGGTGGTGTGTGTGTGTGAGAGAGAGCAAAAGAGAGATAGAGACCGTGAGAGAGATATGTGGGTGTATAGATTTCTTTTACAGGCAACACCACAGTTCTCCCTTTGGAACTGGTAATAAAGAAACCTCTTCCTCTTCCACCTCTATGTGATTTAAAGGATGCACTTGACTCAGCTGAAGTGCTTTGTAGGAATAGGAGTGTAGGATGGATGTGGTTATACTATATCTGAGGATTACGGACTCAGTGGTGATGCAGAGACTGTTTTTCGTGAACTAAAACCATCAATAAGCATTGCATATGTGTGAGGTGTAAAATTCCCTTGTAGATGATAGTGATGCTGCTTCATATGATTGGAAAGTATTGGAGGGGAATGCATGACATTTCATGAGGGCCAGTCTTATTACAAACCCCTCCTTCCACTGTTTACTTGGTGCTGGTGGTGGGAATTAAATGAAAAATATGTCTGAACATAGGCAGCACGGTGGCACGGTGGTTAGCACTGTTGCCGCACAGCAAGAAGGTCCTGAGTTCAATTCCACCATCAGGCCGGGGTCTTTCTGTGTGGAGTTTGCTTGTTCTCCCCGTGTTTGCGTGGGTTCCCTCCGGGTACTCCGACTTCCTCCCACCGTCCAAAGACATGCAGTTTGAGGGGATAGGTTAATTGGATAATCCAAATTGTCACTAGGTGTGAATGTGAGCGTGAATGGTTGTCTGTCCGTGTGTGTTGGCCCTGCGACAGACTGGCGACCTGTCCAGGGTGTACCCCGCCTCTCGCCCTATGACAGCTGGGATAGGCTCCAGCACCCCCCGCGACCCTGGAAAGGATAAGCGGAAGCGAATGGATAGATGGATGGATGTCTGAACAGTTACAGTGTGGTAATTCTGTGTCTTTAAAATAAAGGTATTCTCCATAGTGTAGCTATACACCTCAAAAGGTGTATACCGCTCTACCATTTTCCTCCTCCTGCACATGAATCAAACTCAGCTGATTGTGGTGCAAGTGTAAATCAAGGAAATGGCCATGTTTTTTTTCTATCCCCTCATCGTGCAGATAACTTAAGAACCTTTGTAATGGAAGTAACAACTGTAATTGGATTATTGAATTTAGTACAATATTGTGTTACTGTAGATTATTAAACCACTAAATACATTTAATAATACATGTGCGTTCATGAGGCAGTAAGACGTCAGCTGCTCTGGCTGCCAATAACATTGGTTGCCCACATTAATATGGCAGAACCTCAAAATTACATTTATTGCCAAAGTTTTTCACACAAACAAGGAATTTGTCTTGATATCATGGTGCAAACAGTGGTACAAAAATAAAAAGTGGAATCTGTTGTCCTTAGCCATGGCAGCAATACTCCAGATGATGATGGAGGTGAGGATTCAGTGATAGATAGAAGTTTATCTATTTGTTTTTATATTTTTATAGCCATAAGTGACCATATCTACACACAATTTATTAGAGACTAACTGCATCCATAAAGAATACAGTAGACACAGAAATCTATTAGCTACTGTTAATTAACAAACTAACAGAATAGTAACAGATAGAGACATGAGCTGCCACACCTGTCGATTCAAGCGTTGCGACCCCGAAATTTAAACCTTAAACAACTTGTAACAATTTAAATAACTATATTCACTATACTGTGGGTCTCTTTACACACAGTACAGTTGCCATGAAGGGGAGTTCGGTATAGACATCAAAAGTTTGTACTAGTCTGTAAATATATTGACTTTTATAGATGAAGCTAGCCACTTTAACATGACAGTCTCATCGGTAATTCTAAATTTGCGGGAAAGGTGTGTTAGTTGTGCAAGAAACATACAGAGAAAGGAGAAGTTTGTTTATTTATTTTTACATTTTTAGAACCAGATGACAGGACTGATTATTTCATGCTAATACACAAAGTATCTAGGAAGCAAATAGATTTACAGGAAACATGAGCTACAATGCTTGATGTTGCAAGAAATAAGCAAGGTGTGGCTATTGTAGCTCAGGAGGTAGAGCATCTACTGTTTGGAAGGTTGGTGGTTCGAGAGACTGCTCCAGTCTCCATGCTAAATATCCTAACCCCAAGTTGCCTTCTCTTTTGCCTAAATAAGGCAAGTTGTATAAAGCATTTCAATTGCTCAGGTAGAGTAGAAAAGTACCATTTAAGATCCAGTCCATTTACCATATTTGACACAAGTCATAAAAGAGCTACACTTCCAGTACACTGTACTTTAAATATATTCAATGGTTAGAATTGACAGAACATTAGCATTTTGTTTATTACTTATCAAACATGTACATATATCAGTAATTTGTGTCAAAATTAATGAAATGAAATGTTCCATTATAGGCTGACATTGCTCAAGTTCCTCTCCATATGAATACAAAGTTTAAGTGAGCTTAAAGAAAATCTTTAAAAGAAGTAGAGAAGTTAGTTCTCCATTCCACTGCATACCAGACAACACAAACAATGTGTTAGACTGTCTTAACTTCACCCATTGTATAAATATGCTATAAACTGTATTCAAAGGGAGCTAAAAAAACAGACTTTAAAGGCAAACCAACAGGATTAAATGTAATTAACACAACATAAATACCTAAGACAGAGATAGAGTAGATAATAAGATGCAAGGGGATACTAGAGAGGCTAGACTAAACTAAAGAAGAGAATCAAATATAAAGAACAACTCCGGACACCAACCAAAAACAGAATACAAACTAAAACTAATGACTAAGAAGCTTAAGGACCAGATATTACATTGCAGCGAACATGCAGTATCTGCAAGCTGTTAGTTACATTACAGCTAACCACTGGATTGTCCCTTTTCAGTGCAACTAGTCAAATAACAAGGACCCAAATACTGCCAGAGACAAAGACAGTCAAAGTGGACAGTATATCCTTGGTTTCTCGCAGCAATGGGCAGCCTGAAACTGATCCCCTTAAACTGATTTTTAGGTTTAGTGTCCTTATTTTCCTCCAAGTTATCAATTCTGTCACTAGTTAGCTAAGATAAACTAATGTAAGTGTATTTGCTGCAACCGACCTGGTGACATAACATCCTGTGCTGACAGAAGATGGTGCTAAACATCCTTTTAAAACTTTAAGCACTTATTTCTTAAATCCAGCTTCACAGACACTGTTACACCCCTTTCAGTTTTGAGAGTAGGGCTCCATGATGTAAATTAGTCTTTATATGTGTCGTGTTTCATATCCTCTTTAAACACTTCTGATTGGTTTTAAAGCAAATTACTGTGAACCATCATCAACCTGCACTTTAATAGAACGGGTTTTATTTGGACCAATGGAAAAGAACAGCAGGGGTGAACACACACTAAAAATAAGTTCATGCTGATCTTAATCACTTCATGTTTTTGTTTTTTTTTTTGTTTGCTTTTTACTTCAGCCCTAGTAGTTTTCACTGTTCCACAATGAAAACAAAGTTCCCAAAAACACAGTGAGTGTTGTGATATAAAAAATTAAGAAAATCTTATTGATTTTTTTTAGCTATTCTAGTCCAGTAGCCAGGCTTCACGTCTTTCCTTTTACTGCCAAGCAGATTCATTGTTTTCCCGTTCTCTTCCAGTTCATTTGAGACTTGTTTGAGATTAAGGGATGCCTCCATCAATTTGCTGCTGCTATCCTGTAAAAGTATAGATTTATTTTTTAAGAAGGAAATGAACAAGCTTGCAAATTATATACAGAAATAAATTAAGTATTAATTTACACATAACCATATCTCTAAGGAAATATATAACTTTATTTGTGGGCAGCTACAGTTTAGATTGGATGGGTTGTTACCAACATCTGCGGAGAATTTCATATCAATAATACCTTTAAAAAAAAGATTTACTTAGAAAATTGGTGATGTGTTTAATACTTTACCTGCTGTACATGTATGGTGAAATGACTGCTGGTACATTTTAAAAACTGGTTTGTTGCCATTGTGACTGGAATAATAGTTTAACTGATGTACAAACACACATTTTAACTTTCATGCAACATGACAACTTTTTATACTTGTTTTTTTTTTCTTAAAAACGTGTTAATTCTCACCTCTTTGGTCACAGATTCTGTTTCATCAGGCGATGCATCATATACAGGTGCACAGTGACAACATTTCTTCATCCCTGGAATGACATATTAAACACAAAAAGCAACATAATTGAAACCATAACCAGAAATGTAAACTTGCATACATGATAGCTTTTAGATCCAAAAGTAGAATAACTGTTATGATTAAGCTCACCTGTAAAAACAGCATTTTAAGTTTTAAGTAAGGTTTTTCTCTGCTACTCACTTAGGCTTTGGTCACCATCTGTCTTGTTGTTTTGTGTAGCAGAGTCTTTATCAAGCAGATGCATCACTAAAATGCTTTCCAAGAGGCTGAGCATCATCAGAGTAAAAACCCCAATGCAGTAGAGAGCTGAGGAGAGTGGGTTGTGTTAATGTGATTAACTAATGTGTTCCATCGAATAAACTCTACTTGTTTACCTATAAGTGGAACCTTGTCTGAAGAGCTGGGCAGAATGTCATTGAGAATAAGTTGCATCACGGTGACAGCAAGCAGGACAGTCACCTTGAAACTGAGCTTCTCACCCCCACTATCTGAGATCAGGAAGGAGACCAAATCCAGAATCAAGAAGAAGAGGATCGGCAGAATGAAATTGGCAATGTAGAGGACAGATCTCCTCTTCATGGTAATCTGTGAAATCATGTGTCAAGTGGTTAATCATCCTTCTACTTTACATTAACTATTAAGGCAGGCAAAAAAAGTAAATAAGGAAAAACAAGTGTGCACAGAGAAAAGATGCAAATGCAGAGAACGCTGAGTGAGAAAAATCACCTTCATGCTTATGACACTGACTTTTGTTCTGTCCTCATCACAACTTCAAATTACACTGAGAATGTTTCAGAAAGCCAGAGAAAGTATAGTATAGTATAGTATACATGGGTAGGGCTGCTCGATTATGGCAAAAATGATCATCACGATTATTTTCACTGAAATTGAGATCTCGATTATTTGACCATATTTATTTAACAATAACAATGTATTGAATAATGGCTTTAAAGATTGTCAAAAAATAATATAAAATAGTGTGCAAATACTGATAACAGTGGAAATGTTTGCAATATAAAAAATAAATGAAAAATGTAAACATCTATGTTTAGTGAACTTCAAAATACTGCACAATATTTGATCCACGTCTGACTCCGCGAACCCATAATGTTTCCACCAATGTTCCTTCAAATATTTCATGTGTCTGAGCGAACACACAAACTCCCTGAGCAGTCCCTTGGACCACTGTGAGCGACATCAGACGTGTGCACTGTGGTCACGCCAGCATCGAATCCATCCAAGTTACATGGTTTATTAAAATAATCAAATTACAGCATTTACATTTATGTTAGACTACTTTTAATTAACTGCTTTAGCCCACTTACAATGAAAATTTAAAAAATCTTGTTCATGACCTGTGTAGTATGTTAACACTATTGGAAGTAAAAATAACTTGAACTCCAATTTTGAAAACACAACTTTCTTTCTTTCTTTTTTTTTCATAAAGCTCTGACTTGTATTATGAGTCTGTGGTCTGGGAGAGTCCTATAACTCTCTGTCTGCAAAATACAGTATATAATGACCAATGTTGGGCAATTAATTATATAGTTACTACTTCAAAAAAGTAACTCAGTTTGGCAAACAACAAAGGTTTTTGCAGCTATTTATTTTTTTTAATGCAGCCAAGGCGTTTTTTTTAAATAAACATTTCAAACTATTTACAGAACAATCAGCTGTTCTGCATCAAATTTGATGCCACACAAATTATTTGTGCCACTCCAAAAAATCATTTCTGTCCACTATGAGATAAAGGAGAACAACAGCCTGATACCTGCAGGCCTGACAACAGGAGATGTATCACTCCTGTAACACCTGTAACATTCAGCAGCCGCCTCATTGTTCTGACACACACAACAAAACTATTGACTATACTACACACTAACTACACAAGATTTGCGCTAAACGTCTCAAATCTCTCACATCTCAGAACACCGCCGTCACTCCTAAAACTTCCCCCCGTTTCTTAACAACTAGATGCCACGTTGCCATATCATTTTTTGATTGGTCGACACGGTACTTTTTTCGACCAATAGGAAAGGGTGGGGGGGTTTTGGTTTTGTTTTTGCTCACAGGCAGAGAGTGCTTTGAGCGTTTATAAAACGCCGTTTTTACCGTTTCTTCCTGCAGTAAATATAAACAACGACAGTATTCAGGAAGAAAACCAAACATTGCAAATATTTTTATCATAACTCTGGTTTTACGTGGCCTATCAACACAATTTAAAAACTGGTATAAAGTCCACACTTTTTCCGTCAATTGTTCCGTCTGTCCTGCTCACATCTCCAATGGTTGTACACGTTGTCATTAATGTGGCTTCACTGCACATCAGCCACGCCGCTTTGCCAGCTAAAAGACCGGTGTCGGCACATAAGGACGCTGTCATAGCCTGTCAACGACGTTGATTGGCTGCGTATATACCAATGTGAATCGCATTATTGGCTGGACTATAGGATAAGGTGGCATCGTTCTAATCCCATACAGGAGCAGCCAGTCACTTACTGACTAACACTGCAAAACAGAATTGTTAAAGTTTTAATTTTAATTTCAATTCAGGTTAGATTTTTTTTGTGCGCAACGCAGATTTTCTGTGCACAGAAACCGTGCCAGCAGTGCGCAATTGCGCACGTGCGCAGCTTAGAGGGAACATTGATTTCCACACCACTGAAGTCGTTTTACCTCTCTTTTCAACCAATGGCATTCTTTCTTCAGCAGCCATTATCCTCTCCTCTCCAAATAACTTCTGCTTAGCTTTCCGAGCTTCCCTCGGGTCCTCTTAATTGTTGTGACGCGTGTTCGAAACGCAGAGAGGTGCGCCCGATTTGCCACACGGAACAGCGCGAGAGTAAAGCACGAGGGAGGTGCTAATAATCGGCTCAGTCATTTTTAATGATCGTTGAAAACCCAGATCGTAATCGAGATTAAAATTCGATTAATTGAGCAGCCCTATACATGGGTATAGCACCTTTATTTTGAAAATTACCAAATTCTCAATGCCCTATGACTGGCTTCCTGCCCTTCTTCAGCTTCCATAAAAAATAGACCGGATTGTAATTTAAGACACTGCTGAAATGCATTGCGGAGCATCTAGAGGAATTGCAAATATCTCGAATGGATGTAACCAACTCCCGCAGCCACGTTGGCACCAGAACACTTTATTTCCTTCTCTTACAGACTTTCCTTGGTTGCCAGCACCCATTTGGTGCCCCTTGGTATCTCTTGCCTATGCCCCAATGTGCCCCTCTGTAAACACAACTCTTACTCTATTTCACCAGTAACCATAGAACAATCCGGCCAATCTCCAGGCCCAGCAGACTTGGCAACAGTCCATATACCCGTCATGGGGCCATGTTAGGTGAGTATGACCAAGTTCTCGGTGCTTTGGTCCAGCAACTTAAGCTAACTTCACAGCAGATTAGTCAAATGGATTGTACCCTGCAGGCCATTGACTCTAAGTTTACTCCCACTTTTTGTTACAATGCTCCTTGTTGGTTGAACTCTCTGCTTGAGCTTTATCAAATGATTTCCCATATGGTTGGTCTTCTTGTGGGACCACTTGTTAGATTAGCCTTGGGCATATTTAACAACTAACCCAACATCTTGAGTTTATTTTGAAAGCTTAACCAGGCTAAACCAGGCTATCGTTGCGCCCAAAAGCGATCATCTGTCAAAACGTGATTGCCTGTATTCAATGACTTGTTGGCCTATAATATGTGAAACAAACATCAAATGTATCTCTGATGAATTATATTGATTCTTGAGCTACAAACAACATTCCTGTACAAATTTTTTGGCAGACAATCACGTTTTGGCACAATACCTTGTTTGATCACACCCTCTGTGAGGATGAGATTATTTGCCAGCTGTTTGCTTTCCATCTGGGAGAGGTTCAATAACATTTAAATATTTTTGGATTAAAAAACATCATATAATAATCATTTTATTAGATACTGATCTAGTTGGTTTTGTAGAATTGCTGCAGTATACTATTAGAACACAAAGACTTTTCTGACAATATACTTCTTCCCATAACCATTAAAGTAAAAATCAGCAATAAATAAACATTTGCTACATTCAGTGCATTTTTTTTTATCAACACACAAAGATTACTTTGTTGGAGTTTAAGAACACGGCAACCGAAGTAGGTGTCAGTAATCTTAAATGTGGTGAAGAAACCTAGGAATTGAAAGCTACCGGGGGGAAAAAGCTACACAATGGATTACCTTTGTTTTCATGACAAATGAATTAAACTAGAAATATGGTTTGGCTTGATGCTGTGTGGCTAAAGTGGATAAATTTCAAAATACTTACAGTGTAAACAAGCATAGATTGAAAACGGTCCAAATCACTGGTTTGGTTGTTGACTGTAATGTCAAGGAACTCCCATTCATCCTGTGTTTCTATCAAGTCTTTGGTCCACCTTGTTATCACTTTATCATTTTCCAGTGTTTTCAAATTTATTTCTCGAGCTGAAGTGGGAAAATGCAGTAATCAGATCAGTAAGGAAGAAAAATATGCTGTGGTATCTGATGACGTCTATTCCTGAGACCAAGAAAAACAAAATATATTATGAACTCACGAGTGTGTGTCATTGACTTGAAGGAGAGGTTGCAGCTCTGAATATCAAAGGGGAATTTGTACACATTCATCTTACAGGTGCTTACTACCACATGATCATTCCTAAATGAGACATTGCCATTTGAATAAATCGTCAGAAAAGGATTTGTAGTAGCTTTATCCTTCTCTGTCCTGAATGAAAATGAAAAACAAATTATTACACAAGGTATAGTGCAATTCCATAGCATCTATCATAGACCATGAGAAATGAAATTAAAGCAAAAGCAAGCAGCACATTTTATAAATACTTTTTTTTTCTAACAGTCCCTCCCTCTTTTTTTTTTAACACAAAGTGTAGGCACAGTTTTCATATTGTTTCCATGAAATAACAATGTTACATCATCACCATAACTGTTGGTGGGTCTGTGAATGTGAATACATTCCGACCAAGTGACCGAGTCCTTTTTTCTCTTTAATAGTTGTTTCTTTGTTGTTCTTGTGTTTCTTGTTTTTGTTTATCTATTATGGACTGCTGTCCCGCACAATGGAGCTCAGAATTTTATGGACAATTGTGGTGATAAACTCATTAGGAAGGCCAGCTCTGTTCTGGGATGCACCCTGGACTCAGTGCAGGTGGTGGGAGACAGAAGGACTCTGGCCAAAATAACATCTCTGCTGGACAGAGTCTCCCACCCCATGCATGTAAATGTTGCTGAACTCCAGAGCTCCTTCAGTGACAGACTGCTGCATCCTAGATGCATGAAGGAGCGTTTCCGCAGGTCCTTCCTCCCTGCAGCTGTCAGACTGTACAATCAAAACTGCTCCCAACAAACATAGATGTTTACATCAGTGCTGCAACAACTTCTCCTGTTATAACTGCACATTACATTTTCTCAGTCTATATATATACTAACTTATTGTAAGTTACATGTCTACTTTTTAATGCACAGGTACAATACACAACCTGCACTTTTCTAATTATTCTAAATATTCATAACTATTTAAACATCTTTCAGAATCCTGCTCTGTTTGCAAGCTATCTGTACGCTAATTTTAACAACTGTACTGTACTCTGCTCTGGTAACTACTGTCCATGATGTAAATATGCAAAAATTGTGTTTTCTGTCCTATGTCCTGTTCTTATGTTTTTGTGTGGGTTTTTTTTTGCTGCTGATACAACCAAATTTCCCCTTGTGGGACAATTAAATGATTATTTTATTCTATTCTCCGATTCTACATCTAAGAGTGTATGGATAGAATATAAAGATTAAGCATATTAATGTTAAACTTACATTTCTTCGATAATTAAATCTGGCATCCATAACAGTTCAGTAGGAATTGTTATGGATTCAAGTCCACAGAATTCCTTTGGGTTCCAAGAAATGTGCTCATTTTTCCATCTCTACACAAGGTTTTGTAAAAGAGAAGGGAGGGATGCAAGCAAGAAAAATAGATGAAATCCACATTTCAACAATAGCTTGAAATTGTGTATTTCTAATGAAAAACTTACCAAAAATACCCAAATATAAGAAATGAAGATCTGTTCGGTTTCTTTCTGTGAGCAAAGAAATCAAGGGTGACACTAGATTAGACTAGGTGCCTGAGTATTCCATATGTGGTCACAGAAATGGTGAAGAGGTCCCAAAAACAGACCCAAATAATTTTTATTCCAGATGGAAATAACAATTCTTTATTTACAGTGGATCTTATATCTTGCCAGCGATGCAATTAGCAAACTGTAGCTAACAAAAGCGCTGTAAAACTAGGGATTGGTACGGGTATCGGTTCTGACATAAACGGTAGTAACCAGACTGAAAAGCAGCGCACATTTCGGTGCTTTATTTCAGTGCTTTTTTTCCCCTGAGATGTCATACACTTTGGATTCTAGCCAATCATTTTACCTTTGCAAGGATAGTAGGCGGGCCCAGGTACGTACGTTCTTTTAGAGCAGAGCTACAGATTAAAAATGCCCAAGGCGAAGCGGTCAAAAGTCTGGCTGTACTTCACAGCAAAAGATCCAAACTCAGCAGCCTGCAACAAGTGCTTTAAGCTGATACTGTGATACTGTGCAAAGGAGGTAACACCTCGAATCTGACGACGAACCTGGCGACGCATTGCGTTTTTTTAAAAGTCGAGAAATGCACTGTATTTGATAGCTTGCTGCGAGACCTCACACCGAGCACATCTACTGCGGGTGGGTTGCCTGTTATTGGACCCGGAGTTAGCAACATCCCCCAAGAACCTGAAGAGTAGAGTCCTGGCCCCTAGCCCTGCCAGTGTAGCAGAAATGATGATGATGATGGCAGCAGTAGCTGTTCTTCTCTGGGTGAGTAGCTTAATGTTGTTCGTGTGTAATTTACGTTGAGTATGCTAACCACGTTATTACATTAATGCATGTAAGGTGAACTAGCAAACACCGTCGTAGTTACATGCGGCTGTCTTGTTGTTTGATGGCAGATACTCCCTTCACCCTGGCCAAAAAGGCTAAAATGACCAAAGAAAAAGTGGAAAACAGTTAAACATGAGAGGTTTTTGAACAAAGTTTGTGTTTTTTCCATTGTTTAAGCACTGCTTCCAGCCAAGAGTGAGACCATATATGCCCTATAGCTGCAGAAAAGGCTAACATTGTCATCGTTTTACACAAAATAGCTAAACATCAGAGGTTTTTGGACAAAGTTTGTGTTCTCCATTCTTTAAGCACCAGTTCGAGCACCGTTTAAGCACCGGCACCGTTTCAAAAGTACCAGTTTGGCACTGGTATTGGATCAAACCTAAACGATACCCATCCTTATGTAAAACACAATACCTTTCCTTATTATAAAATACAAATTCAAAATTTGTAAGGCTCTAAAAACCTAGCAATGTATATCTTTCATCATTAAACTTCAGAGTGCAAGCACATGGCCAAAACTTGAAGACACCCCACAACAGTATTAACTAATAATAATAGCTATAAGTATAGAGCATTAATAATAGCAAATAACTAGAGTAAAGAATTAATGTTTTCTCTTTTAGCAGAAGGGAATGATGCTTCATGAGCAAAAATAGAAAAGAATACACACACACACACACACACACACACACACACACACACACACACACACACACACAGCTTGAACTACTTACCATATCTAGGATGCCAAAAACTTTCATTAGATGTAATACCTCTGTAACAGTATTGTAGTTTTTCACAGGCCTTGTCAGAGTGTAGTTATTATTGTCTTTGTTCAGGTTTAGAAACCTTATAACATCGTTATAACCACAGTTTCCATTATTGTTCTCTTCTTTTTCTGAAACATCATCAAGACACTTTAATGATGATATCCATACAATTTAATTTAAATCAAATCAAAATGTATTTATATAGCACATTTAAAAACAACAACGTCGATCAAAGTGCTTCACATATTAAGAGCAAGTACCAACAGTGAGACAACAGCAACACAAGACAAACATAGAAGCCTGCCAAATGATAATCAACTAACTTGAGTCAAGGCCAAAGTAAATAGATGAGTCTTTAAGTGAGATTTAAAAGACTGAATAGTATCAGAAGTACGAATGGCAATAGGGAGATTCTCATTGTACAAGTGTATAGTGACAATAAAGGCATGCTATTCTATCTATTCTAATTGGAAACAGTTGAGAAAAGAGTGTGGGGGGCCAAAATAAAATAAAGGGAGGTACAGTAGTCTAGTCTCGAAGTAATGAGACTATTACTTCGGGGGGGGGGGGGGGATAGCTTGGCTTTAGTAATCAATTTAATCATTACCACTCTGCACATTACACTTTATTGTTGATAGTCATCTACAACACAATATGGAAAATTATAAATACAGTTTATTTTCACAAAATTTAACTGAATCTTTGACTGAATCCGAAGTTTATTTTCAGATAGTCTGCTTAATGAATCAAAAATAAATTGGCAGAGAAAGCAAATTATTGCACATGTATTTAAAAATAGACCTGTACCTCTCTTAAAGGTCCCGTTGGATGTCTGCTGATCAACATCTTGTGGCAATAAACCAGAGGCATTTCCACCTGGAATAAATAAATAGATAGTATTGCATATGATGAGTGTATATAACAACTGTATGTATGTACAATCCCATGAAAAAGTCTTTATTTCCCGTCTTATTTCTTAGTTTTTTGCATATTTGTCACACTTACTTGTTTCTGATCAGTAACCTGAATAAATAAGAAATCTATCAAGGGGAAAAAAGGTTCTCCAAACAAACCTGGTCCTCTTCCAACAATATCATACAAACAGTGAAACATGGTGGTGGTAGTGTGACAGTCTGGGGCTGCTTTCCTGCTTTACTTGTCATTATCAATAGAACCATAACTTCTGTTTTCTACCCAAAATGAGAATTTCTAGCCACCAGACTTGGACTGTGAAGTATTTGATCCAAAACACACAAGTACTTCTCTGAATGGTTCAAATAATAAAATGAAGACTTGAAGTTGCATACTGCAAATCCAGACTTAAATCAGACCCCAGTGTGGTTGAATTAAAACAACTCAGCAAAGAAGAGTGAAGCAAAATTCCCCCTGAGTGATTGCTTGACGCTTGATTGCAATTCTTGCTGCTGATGGTGGGACAATGGTACATTGCCCATAACTTAACATGGTAAATGGCCTGTATTTATATAGCGCTTTACTGGTCCCAAAGCGCTTTACATATCCAGTCAGCGCTTTACATATCCAGTCATCCACCCATTCACACACTGGTGATGGTAAGCTACATTGTAGCCACAGCCACCCTGGGGCGCACTGACAGAGGCGAGGCTGCCGGACACTGGCGCCACCGGGCCCTCTGACCACCACCAGTAGGCAACGGGTGAAGTGTCTTGCCCAAGGACACAACGACCGAGACTGTCCGAGCCGGGGCTCGAACCGGCAACCTTCCGATTACAAGGCGAACGCCCAACTCTTGAGCCACGATCGCCCCGTGGTTTTAATCATCATTAAAAACTGCATTTTGTAGTTACTCTGGTTATTGTTTGTAATGTTAATGTTGTCTTTGCTTGATGATCTGAAATATATGTGTGTGACAAACAGGCTTCTCATATACATGTACTGTCTTTATGACATATATACTGTTTCTTACTATAGAAAGTACTAAATTAACAATATAAACAATAAATATAATCTAATAATATAATCTAGATAGTCAAAAGAAGTAATGAATACATTTATAAAACAGAAAAGCTAACTGGCTATATAATTAATTTAAAATGCATATATTTATAATTCCTGACAACTTTTGAAGTGCTCTTTCTGTACCCATAGTAATGGTGTCACTGGGCATCTGTTGATCATCGTGTAGGTCTACAGTGAAAGCATTTCCACCTGGCAGAAAAGAGTACAAGAACATGTCAGTTTTTTCCCCTTTATTAATGAAATCTGGATGTTTCGTTAAATAGTGATTAAAAACATGCACATCTACTGCATTAAATGTTGTAACATTTGTAATTTTAGAGTTTATAAAATATATAACTTATTTCATGAGTAGGGTTTACTTTTTTTTTTTTTTACCTCATCCTATATTTAACTTCATCACATTTCTTAATTCATTATACACAGTTCTTGTAGCGAAATCACATGATATAATATTACACAGATAAAACACAAGATGATGCCAGACCCTCCATAACATTATATATATATATATATTTCTATACAATTCTAGATGCCCCCACTTACCAAACTCATACTTCTAATAGGGTTTACTATTGTGTTACTGGTGATGAATTTTTACCTTGAATTCATTCAAATGTATGCAATTTTTAACTGACCTTCAGCAGTGGTAAAGGCAGTGGAAATATTGGCTGCAATATACAGACCCCATGAATTCTCTTAACTCTAGCCAGACCTGGCTGTTGAACAGGCCAAGGAAGATATAGCTTTACACAGTTATTCTTTTTGGACCTTTATAGTTTGTATTTCACTTAATGATTAATTTAATTTCCATTTTCGTTATACATTGACTTACTGGTTAGCTGTTGGCACAAAACAAAATTGTTAAGTTTAGAAAAAGAAAAGGAAATTCAAATTTAATTCCACGTATGCCACAGTTGATCTTGTAAAGTACCTAAGTTGAATGCTGCTGACTTATTCACAGAGCTACTTCTTGTAGCGACATCACATGCTTCAATGATTCAGTATATTCAGACTTTCATTCCATATATAAATATCTGTGTGTGTGTGTGTGTGTGTGTGTGTGTGCATAGAGAAAGTCTAAAGAAAACTATCTGGTCTTTAAGTGATGATGTGATGAAACCTTGTCCCTAACCATTGGGAACCCTCACGTTAACTTTTATTGAGTGGAAAAAAGTTAGCATTTATCCTCCAGCTTCACTGTGTTTATGTTATGCTAACATAGCTGTGTCGCTAGCGATCACGCAGCACATCATTATATACCAGCTAGTCCAACTTGAGTAACCCTACAAAACGTCACTGCTGTTTAACCTTCCTGGCTTCATTTATGTCGGAAGTGATAGCAGAGCTGTACGTCTTAATTTGTTTCAGAAATCTCTCAGTCTGAACATGGTATATTATATTTGGATGGAAACTAGCGAACTAACTCCCTGCTAACTTCTAACGCTGTTAAATTTCATACATTTTGTTTTCATTGATGCCTGGATGTTAAACTTAATTGTTACACCTTAGAGCAGCCACACTGATCATTTTATTACAGACAAAAGAATTTAGACAGTTTTTTTTTAAACTGAGTGATGCTGCAGTGATTGTTTGACTTAGGGACCTGCAGCGGAGTTTGGGCCCAGACACGGCTGATGACGTCAGACTTAAAGGCTGGATACAACCTATAATTGCAAAACTGAATGACATATAAGTTGGGTTATTTAGGAAAGAAACTCCTTGACAGACGTTTTTTTTATAAATGCCGCTCTGTAGTGCCTGACTAAAGCAAGCAGTTTGTACAGTTTATGTCAGTCAGTGCTAAACATCCTTCCTAGCAATACAAAATTGCAAGCACAGGTTTTATGTGCGTTTGAGAGGCAGCTGAATGAAAAGGCAACCTTGATTTAAGGGTGATACTCTCCAATGAAGGCTCACATACTTGTTGCAGTGTTGTCCTGAATGATTGTGTTGTCATTTAGACAAAAGCTCTAAATCAGTGCTGGTATACGAGGAGAAAAAGACAAAGCTGGAGACAAAGAAATTGTAGAGTTTTAAGGTGCTTGTGCAGTTACATGTAGTAACCTACATGTAACTACAAAAACTAGTCCATGCATTCATCTTTAGTAGGCTTGATTACTGTAACAGCATCTTTACAGGTCTACCACATCAGTCCAGCTCTGAGGTCTTTACACTGGCTGCCTGTCCGTCAGAGGATAGACTTTAAAGTTCTGATGCTGGTCTATAAAGCTCTAAATGGTTTAGGACCGAAATACATCAGTGACCTCCTGACCCAGTATGAACCTTCCAGATCTCTCAGGTCATCTGGATCCGGTCTTTTATCAGTTCCCAGAGTCAGAACCAGACACGGAGAAGCTGCATTCAGCTTTTATGCTCCTTATATCTGGAACAAACTCCCAGAAAGCCTCAGATCAGCTGAAACACTCAGTTTATTTAAATCCAGGTTGAAGACTCACCTGTTCTCAGCTGCTTTTGAATAAAGCACCAAATCCACACTTTTAAGCTTAAATTCCAAAACTTACATTTTAACTACTGATTTTATCTACTGTTCTGATTTTATCTACTGTTTTGATTTTTGATTTTATATACTGTTTTGTTTGTTTGTTTGTTTGTTTGTTTGCTTGTCTTAATCAATTTTAAATCATGCTTTTTATCTATTTTGTTTTTAATGTCTCTGTAAAGCACTTTGAATCACCTTGTGTTGAATTGTGCTATATAAATAAACTTGCCTTGCCTATTATGTTATAAACTGGTTGGGTATAACTAGGAAAAGACTTAATCCTGATATAAATGGTGGTTAAGTCCTACCTTAAAATTGCTTATAATAGTGCTGATCGCATCTTGTAGAGATATACTTTGACAGCTGATTCCACTTTTGGTCTGTACAGCTAAATCGTTGAACAAAAAGCACATTTAGAGGGAACAGAGTTAACTTCAGCCTGTCAGTGCGGTGAACCACTTGTGCACCTCGATTAAACAACCCCTCCTCCACACCATCCATTTTTAAAGTGATCGACAAACCCCAGCATTACAGAGACAAAGACAGATTAACAAAGACAAAAGCAAAGACTTTTCACACTTTCTTCCGTGAATGTCTGCCCTGCCTTAATTGTCTCCATGTCTGCTTTGTTCCCAAGTGTACACTATCACTTGTTTTAAACAGCATGGTTAAGATAAACTTTATTTAGTCTTGGTTGTTTACATCCTTTTAAAAATTTTTCATAATTATTTGTCCCCAGTGTCTTACATGGAGTTATATTTCCTCCCCTGCCATTGTCTGTTGATTTCAGCTGTTTATTGTTTACCTCCTGCTCACTTACTGATTACTCTGTGTGTAAATAGTCTTGTTCTTCCTCTCAGTTGGTAGCATCCAGTAAGTCCCTATGTGTTTCCATGCCATTCTGTGCTTTTTCTTGTTACTTTATTTTCACATGTTTGAATTTTTAATCAAATATCTTGCTTTTTGTTTTGTCTTCCTCCCACAAATGCATTTTGTTTTTATTAATGTGTTTAAAAGCCCTGACCCATTAATATTCTTTTTTAAAAATCTGGTTTTAGTAGAAACCGGAAAAATGTGTAATTTACCAACAGGATATTTCTGTCCTTTGGTGGTAAATGGCTGGTTTCAGAGGAAAACAGTCTTTATACTGAACTACACAATTACTACTTACTTTTATGAAGTTAAACTAAAGTGTTGATTACTTACATTTCAAAAGCACCATAAATCATCTCTATGAAGCTAGATGGAATTATCAGCTTACCTGTGAAGAAGATCAGAAAGAAGAAACCTGCTATCATCATGGCTTTCAGAGATTAATGAGCATCCTCGTCCTCTGGTTTCTCGAGATGCTTGCGGTTCTATTACTGTTAGTGCCCTGCCCTAGAAGAGGGCAGGGCAAATGTAAAAAACAATTGTCCTCTATTGATCCCAACAAAACAGCCTTTTCAGTGCATTTGATCCATTAATTGAACTTGATGACAGCAACTCAAATGCTGAGACGGGGCTATGTTTACCACTGTATAGCATCCCCTCTTAAAAGTCCATAAATCTAGGAACTGAAAATACCAGTTATTGGACTTTTAGGAGCAGAATGTTGTCCCATTTTTGTCAGACATAGTATAAGATTCTATCTTCTTAAAACTCTTGACTCTTTCAAGGACTTTTCTTTGCATGATGCACAAAATGTTTTGACTTGGTGAAAGGTCTGGACTGCGGGCAGGACTGTCCAATGGATATTTTATTTATATAGTGCATTTCATATATTATACTTATAAAGTGACTTCAGTACTGAGGTAGCATAGTGAAATTTCAATGGATGTAAAAGAATTCTAGCTGCTGGATTCTGCAATACCTTGACTCTTCTATTATGAGGCCATGCTGTTGTAATAGATACAGTATGTTGTTTACTAGAGGAAGGCAGATCAATTCAAATATTGATAGTATCGTAACTAACATTGGTATTTGTATTGAACACACACACACACACACACACACACACACACACACACACACGTGTGTATATATATATAGCCTGCTGAATTGTGCAAAATAGCTTTTTTTTATGAAAAAAAATTGCTCAAACATCAGTTATGAAAAATGTCTAAATCTTTTTGTGTTGACTGTGAGGTGTATTGCATTTAAACAACATAAGTTGTGCTTTAGAGACAGGTACATTTACATTTCAGGTCTCCAAAAATTCCAGTTTCAAAATGCATGAAAACCTGAAAGATACCCTGCATAAACTGCCTTTATAAGTTAAAAGTATAAGTATCAGTTTTGGTATCTGGTGCTAAATTATTACCAAGATCTGCAGTATTGCACACCACTGTTGTTTACTATTGTCTTGGTAAAATAGCAAGGTATTTCCCCCAAAAAGATATTATCTGGATGTAGGCATATATTTCTCTGATGTCTTTATGTAACCAATGTGTTCTTGCGTTGTGTCTGACGATGAAAGATAAAAAGAAAGACCTCCAAGTAAATAATTTGCCGGTTCCAGCTCCTCTCCCGCAGGGGAATTGTAGAAAAGGGCTCGCATTTATTTTTACATTAAACATAAAGTACAAACTTACATGAAACATATTTGACACAAGATGAAAAAAACACCAACACAAAATTTGACATACTTGATAATGAAAGGTAAAAAGAAAGACCTCCAAGTAAATAACTTGCCTGCTGCTAAAACCAAATATAAACAGTTGAGATAAGTTAGCTCAACCCACTACAACTTCCAAGCTAGCTTAACCCCTAAATAAACAAGATTTGACAGCAAGTAAGATCTGTATTAAAGCGAGCCAAAGTGATTTATATAGTTTTCAGCACTGAGAGGTCTGTGCTATGCAGCAGGATTTCATGTTAAACAGGTAACTTTCAACACCACAAAGATGGGGTACTGGGGTAGATCCAAGGGCGTAGATTTGGTTTTGGCATTGGTGGGGACGGATGATTCAACCATTGAACCCTGCCCTGTTTCTTTTTTTTCCCCCTTTTTGTCTTTGCTTCTTGATAAAAGAAGGAGAAATATACTTGCCTACATATGCTATTCTGCATACTTTTAAACCATTTAAAATTACAACTCATAGTTTTATATGTGAATTATATAATGTTAAATTACTTAAGTATTTAAGACTTTAGTTTATTTGAGCCATATTCCATATAAATCAGGTATCATACAAAAATAAAAATAGAGTCATGACAATAAAAGAATATGACTTTAAGGACTTAACAACATTACTTCAGTTATACTACACCAACATCTCTGATACATTAGCACTAAGGGAACACTGAATGACCTGGTGGCTTTTGTCCATAAAACTACTCATCTAAGATTACCACAAAGTAAAAGGTCTCTCAGCAAAATTCTGCAACATTTTAGGCGCGCTATTGTCCCGATCAAATCAGTGAGCTGGGATTTTTTACTCTAAACATGAACTACTGTTACAGCAACAGACATGGACTACTGGTGCCCCACACAACAACTCAGTGTCCACTATGTGAAGGAGCCAAACACATGCCTTCTCCTCTCGTTAACTGAGACAAACTGCTGGCATATTTGTTTTACATCTATACTGTCCAGTCTCTCCTGGTGGACATGGCATACAGCAGCATTGTTTAATCTCATTTGAGTCATTGTTAACCTTAGCCATGTTTTTAGTCTTCTGAGAGCACTGAAGCTTCTTTCAGCCTCAGTACATGTGTTTTATCCTCAGATTAAAATTATTATTATGTGCTTGATGTGCCTCACCTTTTGCCCTGGCTCTTCCCCTCTGACTGCACTAGGACATATTGCCACCTGATAAAATAACACATTGATTCGTGCCATATAAAAAGTGAGACATGTCAATTCAGATTCTTTGTCAAATATACACTAATGAATCAATTTACATCAGCAGCCTAACAATTGTCATGATAATAAATACTAGTTAATCTATAGCACCAAATCATCAGTCAGTCACCTGTGACCTCGCCTCTTCACCTCTGTCCGAACTACAACATGGCAGAGCTGCCTCTGTCACCTGATAAATAACAGTGAGACATTCCAAATACATGCAGTCACACATGTGCTTCAAATACAGTAATGAACCACCAAGTCAACATCCAATTTCACCTGTGATCTTGTATCACCATTGCTCTCTGAGCTTTGTGTTGGTTCTTCTGTCGCCTGACAAATAGGATATACATGACAATAAGAATAAAATGGGGAGCTGCTTCAGTGTTTCTGTCCATTTGTGCAGATCTTGACTCATCAGTATTGTTTGTAGGGTGAGTGCATTTTTAAAACAATTTGTGGAAACTGCACTACAAGGTGGAATATTTGCAAAATCATGACTACCTCATGATATTTTGTCTCAAAAATAAACCCTATGAATATGTCAGTACCATTAGGATGTAATATTTTGTCACCAACATTTTAACGTTAGACATCTAATTTTAACAGCCTCTGTAAACTAATATCCTGGCTTGCTCGAGGCTGCCATTTTCTCTGACAGTTTCAATCAAAATTAGAAATGCTACTCTGGGAGACTAGGATAATTAGTAGTGCTGCATGTTGTGCAGTTAGTTTCCAAAACACGTTATTCATGGTTACATACAATTTTAGACTGATGTAGGCCAAAGCCTAGCATAGCCTGTAACGTTATTATGACGGACACATTTTATGAGTTAACTTGGCTTTAAGTGACTTACAGGTTTCTTTGAAAAATACTTTCTTATATCCAGGTTCTTCCTTTGTGCTGCCATCCTCCTCTCCTCCTTGCAGGTCTTTTTTTTCTTTCTATCGGGTTTGTTTTTCTTTACTCGAAGAGATCAAATTATTGGTGGGGACAATTCAATAATCGCTGAATATTGGTGGGGACATGTCCCTTCCGTCCATGCCAAATCTACGCCCTTGGGTAGATCATCATACTTATTTATGCTGCAGACATAATGTTCCAGATTAGAGATCAACAAGTATTAAATCACTGCCTACTGTTTGAATTGGAATAGAATACAAATTGTAGGCAGAGAGCATAGGCCTGTGGATCGAGTCGAATGAGTCTCATTCATTAACATAGGCACAGCTGTAAGAACCAAACTGGCCATTGTACATAGATCATGTTTCTGTTGATGACTTTTCTATGAAAACTATTTTGTTTGTAAGAACAATAGTGAATGAAGCCCACTGGTGTCTGGAAATGTTTCTCTGCCAATGTATTGATACCCAGTTAATCATACCTATTTTAATGTAGTGGAATTTTGATATTAGGTAAGTCTTAGCAATTTTACATTGCAGAACATTATTCTGTTCCACAATTTATAGACACCGTTCTTGCTGATTGAATCTCTGCTCAACCTGTTACTGACCCTTTGCCAGTTAACCTAATGATTTGAGAAGTTTTCCCCCTGCTGTTTCTTTGTACTATTACAGTGTAAAACTACCAACTTTTTGTGCAATGTTTCTGCCATCATTTTCAAAATGACCTAATAGTTTTCTTTTCTTAAAATCGTACAGTTTCTCAGTTTAAACACATGATATTATCTATCTTTAGTTGTGAAAAACATTAGTTGGATTTATGAGATAATTCCAAATTTGGATTCTGTTAACATTTTACACAACATCTCAACTCTTTTGGAACTGGTTGTAAAAAGTGTCCATGTCGATGGGCCTAAGCCACATACAGAACTTCAAAATCTGTTGAGCCACAGATTTCAGGATGTGGGTAAAAGCTTTCAGAAGTTCATACAGTCCCAATAGCAACATGAAAGAACAGGGAAGTGGGAGAGACCACAGTTAAGTGCTCCATCAGAAGAGCCAGCTGGGTCATGTTTAAGAAAGGCAAGACAGCTATGTTTTTTTTTCCTCCTCAAGCAGAAAATCTTTCGCGGCAATTTCCAAGTTCCCTTCATGCTGGAATTTACTTTCACCACAATAAATGCATCCACTTTAGTCAATTACTGACATTATCGGCTCTACTTAGGTTACTGGGCAAATATCTTAAAAGGACATTAAAATAATACTTTTCCATTAGGCATCAGCATATAATGTTGGTTTATCAATAGCAAAACATGTCTTATAGCGGGAAGGATACAACAACAGTTGAATCAATTGCAATACGATATGAGATGGCATTTGCATGCCCCTTGAAGAATGGTGCATATGTTACACTGTAGAAAATAGATTAAAAATTATGTTTTTAGAATAGTTCACTGACCTTTCCATAAGTGGTAAAATGGAAAGTTCTGTAGATGTACAGTACACTCTCTGTACTATTTATGGACATTTACTCCAACTATACAATGGAAAATTATACAACTGAACAGATGTAAAGAAGGCGCTCCTGAAATATGGGTTATTAGAACAAAACAGATGGATGACCACAGCCCTCTCAACACAAGCCTGACTTGTTCCCCATATAATAATAAAACACAGAATAAAACAATAAAATAAAAATAGATAAAGACAGATTACTATACCAAACAAGATATAAGTGCATTTACTGGATTTGTTTTGTCTGCTCTTGCTTTTCAAAGACAATGGGGCACAAAGTACAGTAAGTGCTTGTTCTCATGAAAGCTGCTGTTTACAGTTTAAAAGTTAAGTGAATTAGGATCTGTGTCCACACTTGGGGTTTATTTTCTAATTTTCTATAAAAATCCTCAGTAGTGACAATCCTTAAACTCCATGGTTCAAAATCATCCTCAGTGCACACTTTTTTCGCCGCTGTGCTCTAGATGCTCTCAGCTGTTTAACTTTAGGGAGGGGAGAAAAGTTTGACACATTTCACAACCATTAAATGTTAGAGACGCCTTTGAAAATGAGGTCATGTTCACTTCCCAAGCAAAAATGTCTGCTTGTGCTCACAGACCCTAAATTTCAACAAATAAGACAATAATAATTTTAAACTGCTAAGTGACACAAGATGCTAGGGGAAGAACAAGCATGAAGTGAGACGCTGTGTGTGTACATGTGTGCACAGATGTGTTCTTGGTACCAGTGTGACAAAGTCCAGAAGGCAGTCTAAATATTCAGTCCATCAAGTTCCCTCTGAGCTTTAAAGAAAATAAACTCAGCTTTTCCTGGTCGTTTAAAGCTTTTTAGTTCATACAGGAACTTAATCACTCTGGGTGAATATTGTCGCTGTTTTGTTCCCCCATCTCAGTAATGAAGCTTGGTCAGGACTTATTCAGCAGAAAAAACTTCAACAAAAAGAAAAAAGTTTTTTGTTGCTCTTGTTTACTTTTAAGCTAAAAAATAGACTGAGTGAAGCTACAAAGCTTAATACTGAGAAAATTGAGGTGGAAAATGACTTGAAAATAAAGTGAATTTAATGGATTTGTATACGTCACCATTAAAAGTCAGCAAGAAAGAACAGTGTTTTGGTTTTGGGCAGATCTGCTATGTATTGTCATTATTAATTTTACTATAATACACATAACAGCTTTCAATTGCAATATAAGCAGTTTATAATCAAACTAACATATATACATTGAAAAACTACAATCAATAATAACATTAAACTCACCTTGTTATATAAAAGGTGATCAGGCTTTTTCTTCAACAAAGTCTGTGATCATAGGTGAAGTAAGGGATATTTTTCCAGTGCAGGGGATCGAAATGTTGAAATATCTCTGCTTACTGTTAGGCTAAAAGTTTTATACGGATGTAACAATTTCTAATGTGTCAGCAGTATCCCCATAAGGCATATAACAGCCCTACACACCAGCACTGTGCTTATATTATACTTTAATCACAATACATTTATAATACAATTACATTAGCTTAACAGTGTCACAAAAATAAGCCACATACTTCAAATGACTTGCTTAGCATTACATAAATCACATTTTCAGCAAAAGTTAGAATGAAGACATAGTTGCAGGGAAAATGTGTCTGCTTGAAAATGTTAACTAAATATTTCTATGTGCTACAACATGGACATAATGATAAATATGCTGAGGTAAAACTGCATCAGCCAGGCAGGTCTGAGGCTAAAACTGGGTTTAGTGAAACTCTGCCCGAAACCCTTTAAGGTCTAAAGTAGAGGCAACTGTAAATCACAAGTATTACTATAGAACTTATTAGAGTCCTAAAACTATTCCTTCCTGTCTATAGCTAAGTAGAACCATGAAGTTTTAACTTTTCCCAGTTATCTACATTAGTGTTTTGGGGATATGTGCCATGGCACATATTTCACGTTAGAAAAATCACACAGCACACCACCAAAAAAAAATTGTCACAAAAAGCATATTGATGATTTTTCCCCACGCACCAGGTATAGCGGAATTGGCTTGGTTTTTGCCCTGGTATACCTTTTTTGCTTTCTTCTGACCACTACTCATGGTAGGGTTGGAATTTTCTCCAGGACCCAGGTCAGATTGGCTACTTTTTCTTTTCAAATACTTATCTATTGTTATTATGCGCTGTTGTCTAACTCACAGCATGACTATTATGTAATTTCTTCTTTGTCTTCTTCTGTTTTACTGGCAGTTGGCAACCCATTTAATTAGAGCAGGTAGTTGTAATGCCCTCTAGTGGAAGAGAATGTAATTGTTCTGCCCGTTACTCATGCCGATGCTTAGAGCAGTCTTTGTCAAATTGTGGTACCACGCAGTGGCGGTCCTAGCCTGTTTGGTGCCCCGGGCAAACACGCCCTCTGGCGCCCCCCCCCACACACACACACACACGCGCGCTCACACACACACACGCACACACACATACAGTTAAGCCCATAATTATTCATACCCCTGGCAAATTTTGACTTAAAGTTACTTTTACTCAACTAGCAAGTTATTTTTTGACTGGAAATGACACAGGCGGCTCACAAAAGATAATAAGATGATGTACAAGACGCATCATTGTGGAAAAAAATATTTCTCAGCTTTTATTTACATTTGAGCAAAAAGTATCATGTCCAGAATTATTCATACCCTTTACAAACTGTCACAGTCTCTGGGAAAATCCAAAGTTCCATACCATTCCAAATAGTCAAAGCTGTTCTAAAGCATCCTAATTACCCTGATTAATTGGAAATAGCTGTTTTGATCAACTCAACAGGTGAAAAACAGCAGCTCTCTGCAGGTGGTCTGTGGACATTCATGGCTAAGACAAAGGAACTCAGTGAGGACCTGCAGCTGTGCATTGTGGCTGCTCACAAGTGAGGAATGGGCTACAAGGCCATATCCAAATGTTTTCAAGTTCCAGTGGCTACAGTGCAAAGTATTATTAAAAAATACAAGATGTTCCGCACTGTGGAAAATCTCAGAGGATGTTGTCGGAAGCCAAAAGTGAAACCTGTGTTGGCCAGGAGAATAGTGAGGGAGGTGAAAAAGAATCCAAGGATCACCACCAAGGCCATTCTGGTGAATCTGGACTCTGCTGGTGGCAATGTCTCAAGGCAGACAGTCCAACGGACACTGTTGGGTTCCACGGATGCAGACCCAGGAAAACGCCACTTCTCCAGGCACTTCTAAGGCATGCCAAAGCTCATTTGGCCTTTGCAAATGCTCATCTGGACAAAGAAGAAGGTTTCTGGTCTTCAGTGTTATGGTCAGATGAAACAAAAATTGAATTATTTGGTCACAATGATGTTGCCTTCATTTGGCATAAAAATGGAGAAGCCTTCAACCCAAAGAACACCATCCCCACTGTCAAACATGGTGGTGGGAACCTAATGCTTTGGGGGTGTTTTTTTAGCCAATGGACCATGGAACCTAATCACAGTAAACAGCACCATGAAAAAAGAGCAATACATGAAGATTCTCAACATCAGGCAGTCTGCAGAAAAACTTGGCCTTGGGAACCAGTGGACATTTTAGCACGACAATGACCCAAAACATACAGCAAACGTGGTGAAGAAATGGTTAGCAGACAACAACATTAACGTTTTGCAGTGGCCTAGCCAGAGTCCTGACTTGAATCCAATTGAGAATCTGTGGAGGGAGCTAAAGATCAGGGTGATGGCAAGAAGACCCTCCAACCTGAAAGATTTGGAGCTCATTGCTAAAGACGAATGGGCAAAAATGCCTGTGGAGACATGCAAAAAGCTGGTCTGCAATTATAGGAAGCGTTTGATTGCTGTAATAGCCAATAAAGGCTTTTTTTCTATTGATTATTGAGAAGGGTATGAATAATTCTGGACATGATACTTTTTGCTAAAATATAAATAAAACCTGAGAAATATTTTTTTCCACAATGATGCCTCTTGTACATCGTCTTATTATCTTTGGGGAGACACCTGTGTCATTTCTGCTCAAAAAAGAACTTGCTTGTTGAACAAAAGTAACTTTAAGTCAAAATTCGGCAGGGGTATGAATAATTATGGGCTTAACTGTATATGACCCTATATATGAAGAGAGAGAGAGTATGCATAGTATGCAAACGGCTACCAAACAGACATCATAATTAGTCATATAATGGGAACAGGACAAATCAACAATTGACACTGACTAATTAATATTATATTATTGTATATATTGTTTGGAGTTTAGTCTCTTACTGTTACTATTTTTACCATTTCTTCTTGGAGGAACTGTAACCCACATAATTTCCTTAGGGATTAAGAAAGTATTCTGATTCTTCATGTTTTAGGATACATGACCTGCCATTATCCAATGACACATCTGCTTACCTGTATCTTTTGCTCGTTTCTCCTTGTAGGAGCCATAATTAAATGTATTGAATTTTAATGATCACTGGGTTTTCATTTGTTTGGCTATGGTGATGTGTAACGAGAGTCACGTGGGACATTAAGAGGGCGTTGTCAGTCTGTCTTTCACTGGTTTGATTTTGACAGAGAGGAGGGCTGGGTAGCTGTAGTTTTTGTTGAACGCAGCACAACGAGTTTCCCCTTGTTGCATTAGAGCTGTGATGTTTTAAGAGTTTGAATCGTGAGCCGATCACATTGCTCTGTAAACTTTTCAAGCACTTTAATAAACAAGCAATTCCACCTCTCGCATTATTGCGTACAGTTGACAGCGCATCAGGCAAATAGGCAGGCTCCACCCCCAGCCTCTAGCGACTGTGGAAGTCGCTACATTCCTCTTCTTTTCTCTTTTTTTTAAACTTTAAAAACGGGTTGTGTGTGAGACTTTAAATCAACAAAATATAAAATATACATTTTAAATTGTTATTGATCCCTTTACCCCGAGTCCTAAAGTGTATATTTATTTTCTTACTCTTCTTATATTTGTTGTTTGTTTACTTGCACTGCTGTAACTGGAGCCTCGTCGTCTCGTCTCTCTATATGCTGGACTGTATGTAGCGGAGATGACAATAAAGTTTACTTTGACTTCAGCAGCGAGCAGGCGCACCGAGGGCTCTCGCGCTCACTTTTCGCCTATAGAATTTCGAAAAAACATCGGTGCAAATTATAAGTCTGTATCATGATGTCTGCTGTTTTCGTGTTGTTGGTTTGTTTTTATTTTGTTTTATTTTGCAAGTTGGTTATTAGATGTTGCTCCAGCCACCCAGAGAATCCCCCGCCGCCCCGCCCTCTCCTCCCTGTGCCGCAAGCAGCAGGCGCACCTCGCAAACGGAGGGCGCCCTTACTCCCAGCAAATGGGCGATAGAAAACCGATCGGTGCCTATGCCATTCCCAATATGCGCTGGCATGATGTCGGGGCAGCATGCATACGTGCAATTTTTTTTTTTTTGCCGATGCCCGTGATGCCGCCCCCACCACGATGCCGCCCCGGGCAACCGCCCGTGTCGCCCGTATCTAAAACCGCTACTGGTACCACGTACCGCTAGTGGTACTTGGGCTCTCTCTGGTGGTACGCGGGAAATTTCCAAATATTTTTTTAAGTTTAAATAATATGCCATTGTGGAGGTATGCAAAGACGACACGACACGAGACTCTTTTGGGAGCTTGAGTCAACCAGAAAACATCTCCCCCAGTGTGAGTCCTCTATGAACAGTAGCCTTTCCTTATCGCCTGCCGTCGCGGCCGCTACAGAGAGCTGGTGAGCTCGTTTCCCTAATCCTTAAAACTGCAAAGGCACGGCGCTGTCACGCTGATGGTAAAAACACCCCTTTTCCGCGGTACCGCGATCCCAGCCACCATCGATGAGTTGGAGGCCCCCGGAAGAATCGGGGGGGGCGCGGGAGGTGCGGTCGGTGAGTCGGGAACTATCGCCTGGATGCCGAATCTCCTAGTAGCCAGGAGACTGCGATCCACTTCTTCTGCGAGTCAGCGGTAATCCTTCGCGGCCAGCAGCGGGGGAGTTGGCGAGGCCAGCTCGCATCGGCATCTGTCGGAGGAAGACGTGAGTGAAGAGGAATCCGCTCCGTTCCTATTAAGGACAGCATGCTCTCCATGAGCTCGAGAGCGGTACCATCACCAAGGCCCGAAAGAGAGAGGAGTTTCTCGCCCTGCTCTGCATCGGAGAGGGAGTAGCGCCGCAGCAGCAGCGCCTTGAGAGCAGTGTATTTCTCTTGGATGGGGGGATCTCTGAGAAGGGTCATCACATGGCGAGTGGACAGAGGCTCCAGCGAGGCCACCACATGATGTTTTTTTCATGTCATTGGCTGAAACGCCACTAAGAGCAAACAGCTTCGACGTGCGCGAACCACGAAGGAGCGGCGTGAAGCCAAAAATCCGGCAGCTTAACTGCCAGGGCATAAATTAAAACGTACAGCTTTGCTATCATTTCCAACATAAAGGAAGACAGAAAACTAAGGAGCTTGTTCAGATTAAATAGAACAAAATACAAAGCATTAAAACATGTTTTTTTTTAAAACAACTGCCTTAATAAATGCAGAAGCAGGGTTCACCAGGATAATCCCACCTGCTGTGAATATTTATATGCAGTACAGTTGTTATTATTATCACTTGTCACATCCTGTGTCACATCCTGTTTATGACAGTTAAAATAAATAACATTTATATATGGAATAAAATTGTCTGTGTAAACTGAATGTGGTGTCAAATAGGCCGGTACTACTGTACTTTAATGTCGGTCATAAGGGTGGTACTTGAAGAACCATATATTTATAAGGTAGTACACATTGTGAAAAGTTTGAGAACCACTGGCTTAGAGTACTAATCAGGTGGAACCAGATAATGTTCCACGGCACACCTGATCATTTCTCACGGCACAACAAGTGGTTGGGAAACACTGATCTACAACACTGACTTTAGCTCATTAGCCAGCTTGCAGTCACAGCTGTGTAAAGCCCAGAGAGAAGCAGGTGGCTAATTATAGTATTTATGAATACTGCGCTTTATCCAGTGTTCTGTCAAGTCAAAGAAGAATGTACTTATATTAAAATAAACATAATTTACTTACTGTCTGTCATCTGTATGCCGAACTGATAGCTCCTATTGACATGGTGAAATTATTGTACAATGCATATGCGAATTAATGCAATGTATGCTACTCTGAGTTGTATGCTAAAATGACTGAACACAAGCCTCTCACGGCTAAAACTAGTGGTATCATAAACAATAAAATAAAATAAAAAATTGTAGTATTGGCTAGAATGGAAAGATTAAGTCATATTAAACTTAAATCATGATTATTTTCAAAAAGAGACAGCAAAATATTCCAGACTTATCTGGCAGATCCAGTTAACAAAGATATTACCAATTATTTCTAAATAAAAACACTGAGTCTTTTGAAAAACGTTATTTTAATAAAAGCTTTAATGTTTAGCACTAAAATGAAGCCTGTCAGTGCAATGGCTGGCCTCCCTCTTACTTTTGCCTCCTTTTGGACATTATGCTGAAGTAAAAACAACAACAACAAAAAAGCCTGGAGTAGAAATGAATAAGCAGCTGTCATACAGTACTCAGCCCCTTGCATCCTGCTGGAAGCAAAAATGACTCCTGTGACAAGCAGTGCAACTAGCTGATGTTGAAAACATCAAGTAGTTGTTGAAACAATGTTGTTGTTTCAACAACATTAAAATATGAAGCAGTTATAATAAAAATGACCTGGCAGATAGACATATTACCTTTAGCTGTTTACCTTTGCAGTTATCTGATTTTTACCTAAATTAATTGCCTATAAGTTTTTTATTCAGGTAGAAGCTGGTGGTTTAATAATAACAAGGTAATTCCATTGCAAGAGCTAGTATGAAAATTTTATGAGTGCGGCTTGTCTGTAAAATGAATAGACTTTTCTAGACAGGCTGGTTTTATTTCCTTTTGTTTTATCTCTCTTTCCTCTTTCTTAGGTGGAGAGATGGACTGGCTCTTTCCCATCCTTCAACTGGCCGTCACACCTACATTCCATGAATTCATCACCTTGATGTATTTAAGGATTTAAATACTAGCCTCCCTACAATCCTGAATTGAATAAGAAGAAAATGGATAAACAAATGAACTTAAATTATAGCAACTTTTGTTAGCAACTTGTTTTCATTATGAAGGTTAAATTGGAAATATGTGTGATCACAACTTGGTAGGGTGTGAACAAATGTGGCTAATGGCAGAATTGGGGGTTCAGGTATAATTTCTTTGTCATGGTAATGAATAGCCACTTGTACTGTGTCTACGTCAGCATCATGTGACAAGGCTCTAAGCAGGTAAATCTGAATGAATTCTAATTCTAACTCTGTTTATCTTACAGATGGAATATATGTCATGATATATGATGGTGTGATTAAGAAACCATGAAAAACACATGCAAACAGAACATATTATGGGCTCACCACTGTGCTGGATAGTGTTAAATTCCGTTCTTTTGAATTCTTTTGGCGACAGGGGTACGTCTTCGCAGAGACCAAGATGTACCCCAGTTCTGAAAGCCTTGCCAGGCAAAATACATATTTATAGTTCTGCTATACGTCACACACATAGTTTTTATTTCGTAACAATAGACTTGGTGGGCAGGTTGCACCTCTGAATGTGGACCTCTATCCTTAGCATCCTCTTTTGTCACACCAACCCTCTTCATGTCCTACTACAGTACATCCATGAACCTCATGAGATTTTGCTCTTTTTAAGAAATTTTTTAATGTCCATCTGTCTCTCTCTCTTTTGAAACACAGATCTTACTTTTAACAGGGCCGTCCTACTGTCTTAGCTCTCTAATGCTCAGCATAATGTAAGAACGCTGGCACCTGGACCAAACCAAATCATGAAACAAGGAGGATGTGGCGTGCAGGATCAGAGACTGACTGTATTTTATTCTTTGTTGCAAAAAACAAAACTAATGTTAGGAAACAAACATCCTTACAAGTACCTTTTAAAGGTAAATAGGTCATTATTTTTGGCGCCAATCATTTCTCAGCTCATCACATCTGGAGCAGCTTATTTTAAATTAATGATCTGCATTCCATTATTCCTTTTTTAAAATGTCTCATCTCTCCAGTGTGTAAAATCAGTAAAAGCTGTCGCATTTGAAAATGTTTGCCTTTTATCATAAAACCATACATTCATTAAAGATTTGGAAAACTGTCCTGCATTTTTTTCTGTCTGAGATGCATCTCCTGCATCTCCTCTGCCCTCCAACCCACAGCATTAGAGACTGTGTATTTCTAGTTTAGTTTTTTTCCGCATCACATGTCCTATGAGTGAGTCCATCATTCTATTAGTATATGATAGAACGATCAGGCTACCATAGACTCAGCGGACACTCACTCACTCCATGATATTGTCACTTTCCAAGGAGAGCAGCCGGGAAAACATGAACGTTTTCTTCGTCACCTCGATTCAAACCAGGATGTACTGCTACGAAAGGTAGTTAAGTTTGGAGGAATTATGCAATTTGTGTGTTTAAAAACATGCCTTTACCTGCAGCACCTCATTTCATTGAAATTTACACTCTAATTACTCTAAATCTGTTGGTTGTGCCACACACACACAAAAATATACAATGAAAGGAGCAGCAAGATGTTTCTAACATTTACTGCAATGTTCTAGTAGGATGCAGATGTAAATGAAGGATATACAGCACACACAAGTACATTACTTCATATTGCCACATATTTATGTTTAATTGTTTATTAAAAGGCTAAACTTCCAGTACAGTATACTTTAAACATATTCATTATGTATTTAAAAGAACATCAACATTGTGTATATTTCTTATCAAGTGAATATTATCATATCCTTTTATTATATCCTTAAGATAAGTATATTAAACATACTACTGCAAACAGACTCATAATTAAGGACTATGGGATACATGTATACAAGTACATAAAACATGCAAAGACACTGCTCAAGGAAAGTTTGGCCAAAGCCAGTATGAAAACACCTATGATTCGTTTTGAACAGAACCTTTTTATATGACTGATGTGTAATTGTTACGTATACGTATTTGTATACGTATTGTAGAATTATAGGAATTATTTTAGGGTTACTGTTCATAACCATCATCTTTATCATTGCATTAATTATCATTTCAGCATTTATTGGAGTTGTTGGCATTATGTTATAATTTGTATTACAGGGGTTATCATAATCTAATATTAACATGTTTATTACAAGTGCAGTTACAACCACTTAAATCGTTGAGTTAAATCTATAATCTTAAAAGCTTATAGGCTGAGTATATTGTTGCAGTAAAATAGTAGCTGAGTAAAGGCCTGAATGTATTCAGCTTCTTGTGGTATTTGAGTTTGCTTAGTTACAGGTGACGGAAGGATGTCCAGTCCATGGTGACCTCAAAGGCCGTAGGTCATCACTATATTCGGAAGAGTATGCCACAAGGAGGAACCTCTATGTTGCAGTTAATTCTTAAAATACATGAATGTTCTGTACATGCAAATTATGTGCTTGTAAACGCAAGAAGGGGCGTTACAATACCCTGATGTTATAAAAGCAATCTAGAGTGTATTTTGGGTAGAGATGTACAACTGTTTGGCAGTTTACACCTCTCCACGCTGCGTGCATTCATTAAAATCAATTGTTTGAACGACCTCTTCTGGACTATCATTGTTTTACTCTCATCCTCAATTTCGAACCCGTAACATTTGGTGCATTGGCCGAGGGTTGAGGGGAGAGACAGTTGGAGGTTGAGACTGAGAGGGTCCAAGGTGCTCAAACAGGCAGACACGAGTCAGTGGTCGAAGTGAGTGGACACAAGCCGGCTTATTGAAAGGTAAGGCACTACCTGTTGAATTATTTCCAAACAGTGCTGAATTGGTTCTGACAAAATTGAAAGTCTACTCACTGAAAATTACTGGTAAAGGTCTGTTTTGATTTTGGTGAAAATCTCATGAGAAGTTGAAGTTGAAGTAATGATAAGAAAAAGAGTAAAAGTGAGTTAGAGTCTCACTAAAGGTACCGGGTTAAAGTCCCAAAGGAATAAGAATAAAGAGGATTTAGAATAAAGAGGATTTAGAATAAAGTGAATTTAGAATAATAGGTAATTGGTGAAGTTTGTGACAGTAAAGTCTCAATTGAATATAAAGCCGGGCTTGGACATCAATAATATTGCTTGTGTAATTTTATGGGGTGTCTTCAAAAGTAATTAAATTGTTGTAGAACGGAATTTTGGAAATTCTAAGAAGTGCTTTTCTCGGAGGTGACGCTCCAAATTTCCTGAGGACGCTCAGGATTTTCCGTTGGTAGGGATAGTCCGATTGGCAATCGTGGAGAACTTGGGAATCTCCAAAATAGCTACTGACTGGGTCAGTTTACCGTCCGGGACGGTGGTTTGCACTTTTTTGGTCAGTAGAAACCGGGTTTCGGGCGTGTAACTTTTAACTTAAAACTTCGGGGAAGCCTGGGATGTGAAATGCCCCAAAATAGAGCTTCTCGGCAGGGGTTGAGTTGGTTGACGCTTTTAAATTGTGTAGGGTCTTAGATATGTGACCACGGCCCGGGGCCGAGACTGGTTAAATTGATGACAAAAAACTCAGGGAGTTTATCGGTCGGACCGTTAATTTAAAAATTGTCTAAATTGTGTAGGTTTTGAAATGAGAGGCCTAAAATCTGTGCAGTTGTAATCATAGGACGTCTGTGTAAATATATTAAGAGAAGATACAACTTGTCTGAGTCTGAGAGTCAGGCTGGTATTATTTTTAGATTGTGTGTGTGTGTGAGAATGCAAATAAGGCAGCTGAGAGGTCCATAGAGTATGAGGAAGTTAATAGAGACTGCTAGACAGTGCTGATGGCTGTATTTAAGACGCTGGATTTGTTTATCACAATATTGTAAGTAAAGTTTTATTTCTTGCCATGACTGTATGACTTTTTGCGGGGTTTTGAGATAGGATACATAAACTGTTGATACTTAAGACCGTTACCTGGGTTCTGAGAACTGAAATTCAATTTGACATAATTTAATTAATAAAGATGTCTGTAAGCGATGTGTGTTTTGGGGTGTCGAAGTAAGATGTTTTAGGATTTTTAGATGGGTTTTGTTTCAGTTTGAGATAATATATATAGTTACACTTTCTGTGTGTGTGTTGTTGAGTGACAACATGCGCAGTTTAAATTGGGCGCTGTTCCTTCCTCTTTTAGTTTCAAAACACAAGGGCTGTTAGATTAAAAATTACTTTGTGAGGAACGGTTTGACTTTTGACTAGGGAAATAATATGCTTACTTTTGGGTCTATGAAGATATTTGACCTTCAGTGATGTTATGAGAGGTTTCAGTTTTCTTTTTCTTTTTTCTTTTGACTTGCTCTTTCTGATCATGGAAGGCATGTCCAAGATACTCGTATGAAAGCGTATTTCGAGTAATTTTAATTGTGTGAATGCTGTCAGTATTTGATTTGAGTGACTGTGTGATTTGTCTGAGTAAGTGAAAAGGGGGAGTTTGAAAGAAAAGGCAGTGTGTGAGACGATTACTGAATGACTAAAGAGGTTAGAACCTTTAAACGTGTGTAAAAACAAAGGAGTTAGATTAGTTTGAAGAACAGGAAATATGGCTCTGTGTACCGGGGCTGCAGCGACAGGAAATAGTGAACAGGAACTTTGCATGCCCATATATGGGAACTGAGTGTGTACAGAAAGAACACAGAGAGACAGACGAGGCCCATGGAGCAAATGAAGCCTTTAAGAAAAATGAATTTATTACTAATTATATGCTTTAGTGTGTCAATACAGGTGGACTCTCTCAACATTGCAACCTTGAGTTCAGCAGCAGAAAAGTAGATTAAAAGAATTGGGAGAATAAGCCAGTTTTGGGCTCGAAATTGTGCGGCTGGATCTCTCACTTTGTCCCTGAAGCGGAGAAGAAGTTCAAAGGACAGTCAATCTTCTGATGAAGACCGACAGAACATCGTGGACCTGAATACAGCAGGCAAACGACAGTGCCACTGATCCATTAACACTGATGACGACTGACGACCAGCAGCAGCATGTAAGAGTAATGCAACATGTACTGTGAAAATACAGGCTGGGCAGTTGAACAGTGGGATAAAGAATTGTGGAAGAGCACTGGACATTGAGTGATATTTTGCCACGCTGGGACTTAATCTGAAAGAAAGACTGTAAAGAAACAGAGAAGAAGACAACAGCTGAGTTGAGACTGTGTTTGCTGGAGCTTTGAAGCCCGAACAGGACATTGTGCAGAGAGGACCAGTGAGAGATGAAGCTGGACGAGTTGGACTGCGAGAATATAGGATATAATTGGATTGAAAGTTGAAAGCCTGAACTCATGACTGTTTAGGGATGTCCACCACAGCATAACAAAGAGGTAAACGCTAGAAAAGGCCTGGAAGAGAGTGAACTGACGGCGCGGACAAATTACCAAGTAAGGATTGCAGCGAGTCAATCCAGTCAAAAGTATAAAGAACTATTTTCCTAAAAAGGAAAAACGAAATAAAACAAATGATTGAGCTCATTTTGCTGATGTGGAGCATCTGATGACGTGCGCAGAAGGCTGCAGTATCAGCAAAAAATATCATGTGTGAATGCATGTGAGTGAATGCGAGTGATCGGACCAAGAGGGGAAATAAATAAAAGGTTGACAAACAGGAGGAGTGGAAGACTTAATTCTGGGGATGTTGATGTTTGTTTTGAGAAAATTATTTACTGGGGTTGGATCATGTTATTACATTATAGAATGCCAAATGCTAAAAGGGAAACATTGTTTGAGGTAACTCAAGTTACCATTAACTGAGGTAACACATGATTAATAACTGTTCTGTTTAAGTTTATTTTGTGTTGTAACACAGGTTGGATCATAAGTGGGGAAATTGAGTATGAAATGTGAAGTTCTGGTTAACACACAGGTTTTTGTTTCTAGGACGTTTCAAGGATGCAGGCTGTGGATGGAGCCAAGAAAAGATTTGACATGATGATTAATTTGATTTCATTCCTTAAAAACAGGTTTGAAGGTCCGGAGCATGTAGACTTAATATGATATGACTAACCTTTTTTTTTAATGCCATAACCTGAGTGAAGGATTTTGAGTTTGTAACACATGAGATGTGTCACAAAAAGGGGGGAGTTACAGGATTTAAGGTTTAATTTGAAAGGGGTTTTAGGATTACTTGATGATGTTTAGGTCTTTTGATAATTTAGGTATGGTAAAACTGAGGCAGAAAGTGTTATTTTCAGGTTATTTTTGATTTCTAGAATAAGAGGTTATAATTTAGGCTTGCACATACAGATATGTCAAAGGAAAATTGTATATATGTTATTAGCTACATGAAATGTGTCTACGTGACTTTTACCTAATAACTTATGTGATGATAAAGTTGTTTACCGACTAGCAGCTTGCTCTCTTCTTGAACATACAGACTTAGAAAAGGGGAACTTCAGCTCTGAGTTCTGAGAATAACTCTGGTATTTTTGTAAGTAGACAGGAAACACGTCGAGACCGCCGTATAGGGCAAATGTGTTAGAGCTTGTAATTAAATGTGGGCTTGAAAAGAGGAAGCAAATTTGGTATAGGACGTGCTTGAGATGATCAGATGAGAGAAGGGGAAGGTCAGGAATAGTTTAAACTAAGATTGAGAAATTAAATTGGGTGAAAGGGGGGTGTAGCAAGTAGATTCAGGGCAGCTCACAGCCTGGCGTAAACGCAAGGTCCCGTCACACAGCTTAAGTTATTTGTTTGATTTATTTTATGACAAAATAATAAGGAAACATTGAAAACATACAACCCGTTGAGGAGACAGATAGGGTTGGGGAATTGAAAGGGTTGGTTTGTTTAGCATAATGCACTATAAAGTATACAAAGTTTATATAACATGATGCAAACACACGAATCAGAGACACGTAATGAGAAAACTGATTAGAATGTTCCTTACAACTACATGTTTATTGTATGCAATGATATTAACTATGGCTGTGTTGTTTATTGTCTATATTTTGCAGGGCACTCCGAACCACTTGTCTGAACACGGAGGCCAGTCCAGCCCAGCACTTCCTGAGATTGTAGTTGCTAAAACAGGATCGGTAAAAAAGACAAAAGCGCGAGGGGTCAGGTAAAGGTGATGAGTGTCTCAGCAGGAATAAGGGCATAGGGTTGAATTATGGTAAAGGGTCTACCAGCTCACTCACATTTGATTTGAGTGACGTCATTAAGTGTACAGGAGCTAGTAGTAGCTGGAGAGCGTATGATGTACGGGTCTGCAATCACCCCATGATATGCTTAGGGTAAATTTAGTTGATGCAAAGTCTAAGCCGCTCGCAGAAAGCTTAATCACCATTCTGACTGATCAGATGGTAACTTCGGGAACAGTAGCTCAAAAGGAACAGGAACCAAAAGGGAGAGTACTTCTGATAACAGATTACTTTAGACTGAAGCTTAAAGAGTTGATAAAGCGCGCCACGGGTCTCAAGGACAGTAACCTCTGGCTTGATTGGGTGGCTCAAGAGGCTAGAGAATAACATGGATCTGACTGTGTTGCCTGTGCTTCAGCTAGGTCATGGTTGTTTACAGAGCCCGCACCATTGCATTAGAGGATGAGTGGGGCTATGATTGTATGTTACAGTTAACTAGAAGTGAAGTGACTACTGGCAACTGTACTTTGTTGTCCAGACTTTTCCCTGCCATTTCAAAGCAGACAGCAGTGGGACCATTTATGCTAAAATAAGATAATTACATGTTTCAAGTTTTCTACAGATAATGAAAAGTACAAGGTGGGAGAGATCGACCCAACTAGGTGTGCTGTCACACTCACAGGACGAACCACCAACAATGTAAGCGACCCTACCACGGTAATTGGAACATGGGCAAGAAGTGGGCTCTACTAATACTGTGGGGAAGATATTCGTGTTCCTATGGGAAGCGTAGGGACATGTGCGATGGTGCGATTGGGAGCTCCGATCATGCTTATTGGAAACCAGGTAAAGGCTATTCTACAACATAACACGTGAACTTTAGCTGCCATACGTAAGAGATACATTTTGGCCAAAAGAGGGACCCAGACTACCCATGCATATGATCCTCGTTTGAACTCGCCGACCTGGATAGACTCCATAGGAGTGCCCAGGGGAGTTCCTAATGAGTGCAAGCTGGTAAGTCAGGTAGTTGCAGGATTGGAGAGTATATTTCTTTGGGTAACGCCTAAGAAAAATGTTGGCCGCATTATGTTCATTACAGCCTGCTGAGACTCTCTAACCAAACCAGGGACGCCATGATGAGGTTCGCAGAACAATTAGGTCCGAGTTCACTGACGGGAGAGCAAAATCGAATTATCTAAAACCATGCATGAGTACTCAGGTATCGAAAATCTGCTGGCGTCCTGGATGACATCTGTGTTTGGACAATGGAAAGGTGTAGCTAAGTAAACTTGGCAAGTGTCAGTGATGTTTTCTTTGACTGTACTTTTGGGAATATTGGTCATCGCTAGTTGTGGTATCATTCCTTGTGTCAGAGGATGGTTGGTAAAGATAATGGCGAGGGTTGCGAACCCTGCCTGGGTTGAGGGAAATTCTTTATTCCTATTATATAATCTGCATTATTATGATTGCATTAAGAACATGTTTTACAGCATTGTTTACCAGTAATATTGTCTACAGGGTTCATATTGCATTGAATAGGGTTGTCATCACATTCATTCTATTCACAGGTTTAGTTCATTTTATACACATTGCATAACTGTGCTTGTTTAGAGTTGATGTTCCGTCCAAAAGGGTTTTAAGCTTCACTGGTGAGAGTGTCCAGGTGATACATGTTGAGGGAAGATGAGAACATAGTAGGTTAATTGCATGCATGCTTACAATACACATAAATCTAGTAGCAGGCCTGAGCGAAGGCCCAAGTGTCTTCTACTTCTTATTTGAGACCTGCGCCAATTCAGTTTACTTAGTGATTGATGACGAGGGTCCATTCCACTAGATTTCCACTAGAGAGGGACCCAGGAAAGGAGCAGAGACCACTTAAGCATGAAGTGTTTTCAAGTGGGAGCTGGCGTTTATTACTGGACCACCTAGATGACGTGAGGTTATTGTCTGGTTTGCTGAGTCAGGGGACGGCTAGAGAGGGTCAGAGCGAAGGCAGTAGACCTGGGAATGGTGGTTTCGGGGCCCATGATGCCATTAATGGACCTAGAGGTGACAGAGTGGGTCAAGGAGTGACGTCTCTGGAAGAGACGTCAAGAGAGGGAATTGTAGAATTATAGGAATTATTTTAGGGTTACTGTTCATAACCATCATCTTTATCATTGCATTAATTATCATTTCAGCATTTATTGGAGTTGTTGGCATTATGTTATAATTTGTATTACAGGGGTTATCATAATCTAATATTAACATGTTTATTACAAGTGCAGTTACAACCACTTAAATCGTTGAGTTAAATCTATAATCTTAAAAGCTTATAGGCTGAGTATATTGTTGCAGTAAAATAGTAGCTG
The DNA here is from genome assembly GCF_001858045.2 of Oreochromis niloticus. Taxonomy (NCBI): domain Eukaryota; kingdom Metazoa; phylum Chordata; class Actinopteri; order Cichliformes; family Cichlidae; genus Oreochromis; species Oreochromis niloticus. The sequence continues at coordinate 9,059,591 of NC_031973.2, forward strand.
AGTAAAGGCCTGAATGTATTCAGCTTCTTGTGGTATTTGAGTTTGCTTAGTTACAGGTGACGGAAGGATGTCCAGTCCATGGTGACCTCAAAGGCCGTAGGTCATCACTATATTCGGAAGAGTATGCCACAAGGAGGAACCTCTATGTTGCAGTTAATTCTTAAAATACATGAATGTTCTGTACATGCAAATTATGTGCTTGTAAACGCAAGAAGGGGCGTTACAATACCCTGATGTTATAAAAGCAATCTAGAGTGTATTTTGGGTAGAGATGTACAACTGTTTGGCAGTTTACACCTCTCCACGCTGCGTGCATTCATTAAAATCAATTGTTTGAACGACCTCTTCTGGACTATCATTGTTTTACTCTCATCCTCAATTTCGAACCCGTAACAGTATGTACATGTTTTGTTTTTTGTTTTCTTTTACAGTTGTAAGAGAAAAGGCTAATTTTCTTCTAATAATGATGTAATAAATATGTAACAATAACAATCCGCTATATTTTCACTCTGAACATTATGTCCTGCGTTCTCTATTGAGAAAGCACTAGCATATTAGAACATGTTATACTCAGTCTTTTATTCAGATAGGCTGAAACTAATGATTTAGAACTTTTTAGAATTTTTTAACTTTTAAAACAAGCTTATGTACGAAAGAGAACTGGAGACATTGGAAAAAACAAAACAAAAAGTGGGGACGTCTTTTTTTCATCCAGAATTCCAAGAAAAAAAGTCAGCATTGTTTCACAATTTATGAGATAAATCATCATCAATAAGTTAAATATATTAAATGCGATAAATAAATAAATCTGAACACACTTTAATGACCACTAAATGATGTGTTTTTGATTTCCATGTTAATTAGACAAACAAAGCTCTTTGGGTAGTATACTGATACAAAATAATACAAATCAAAGAAAGGGTAAGGTTATAAATACACTGCAAATACAGAGAGCGGAAACAGGAAGGGAACTAAACACAATACCACAAGAATAAATAAAGTAGGAAAAATAAAACTGGAACTAGCTAATACACTCAAACTCGACAAGGGCAAAGTGTACAAGGAAGCATCAGGTCAGGAGCTACACTTAAATAATAAACTCTATGAATATACAACTAATGCTCCATCTCATAAATCGTGAAACAATGCATACTTTTTTCTCTGAAGTCTAGAATCACTGTGGCAATCGTTTTTTTTACAATCTTTGTGCTGGTTTTCACCTTTGCTTGTGCTGTCAGCTTTGTGTTCATACCTAAATACTAAGAGAAAGATCATATGTATGTCCTTATCGGGATAGGGATTTGTGTTGCTGTGTGGGACTGTAGCCTCAGTTTATACTGTTAAATGGTAATTATGAAAGAGTGTGTTTCAGGTCATTTTACAGAATAAGATGAAAATAATGTTAACAGCAGTATAATTAATTATTTTCTCCTTGGAGTAATTTACTGCATTACTTTTAAGAAAAGTGTTCTGGGTAATATGTGTAATACATTACTTTTTTGATTATGACCTGACACTGATCACAACACTACTAACACTCTAGAGTTCAATTTCAGAATTTTTTTCTGGTTTCTAAAATGTTTTTGTTTTGGACAAATAGAAATTAACTGCAAATATATAACACAGAGTAAGAAATAAGTTCGTGTGTTTTCTTTTTTGCTTTTGTTTTTTTAGGTTTTTTAACTTTAGCCCTACTTATCCTCAGCACTGTTCCACAATGAAACCATAATTGCTAAGAACACAGTGACTGCAGTCAAATAAAAAATTATGAAAACCTTGTTGATTTTTTTAGCCATTCTGGTCCAGTAGCCAGACTTCCTGTTGCTGCTGAGCAAAGTCACCGTTTTCCTTGTCTCCTGCAGCTCATCTGACACTTTTTCCAGAGCAAAGGACACCTCTGTCAGTTTACTGCTGCTGCCCTGAAAGAGTGGTTTTGTAGAAAGCCAATCAACAAGATGTTAGGCAATCAACAAGGTTAATGATAGCCTTAACATTTGACACACTGGTTTGTTTCTACATTGATTTAATAAAAAATGTTTGCTTCTGATATACAGTTTGAGATACAGGATAATCTCTGCAATGCAAGCATCCCTTTCGGGAGCTTCTGAAATGCACCTACAAAAAGAAAAAAAATGTGCATTTTTTCCCAACCTTTCGGGACAGAGACACAGATGGTGTTTCATGAGAGGATACCTCATCAACAGAGGCATGGTGACTGCGTCTCTTAATCTCTGGAAAAACATTAGGCATAAAGATTAATGCAACACAACTAAAACTGCAAGCAGGGGTTATTTGTGGAATGTTTGCTATGATTAAGCTCACCTCTAAAACAGCTGTAGAAGTTGTGGCTGCCCTGGTTGTTCCCAGAGTTCTCCCCCAGGCTTCGGTCTCCATCTGTCTCATCTTCAACTGCAGAATCCTTTTCAATCAGATGCTTAACCAAAATTGCCTCCAGGAGGCTGAGCAGCATCAGAGCAAAAATTCCAATGCAGTAGACAGCTGAGGAGAGCAGGCAGTATTATTAAATTTGTGGACAAATAAGTATTGACTATATGTGCAGTCAAACACACTTCCTTACCTATAAGTGGAATACTGTCTGAAGAGCTTGGCAGAATCTCATTGAGAAGAAGCTGCATCACTGTGACAGCAAGCAAGATAGTGACCTTGAAGCCGAGTTTCTCACCCCCAGTGTCTGAGATCAGGAAGGAGGATAAGTCCAGAAGCAAGAAGAAGAGCACTGGCAGGATGAAATTGGCAATGTAGAGGACAGACCTCCTCTTCATGGTATTCTGTGATTTTGTTTCCCCAGGTGGTTAGGTACAATAGAAACAGATTTATACTCAAAGAAGTATTATGTGAATTTGTATTCAAATACTAAAGAGAAAGGAGTTAAGTGAGAAGTTTTGGGTGGTCTAAATGTGCCAAACCATGCAGTGTTATTAATGTTGTTTTGGGTGTCTGTAACACCACCACAGGATGTACAGTTGTGTTCAAAATAATAGCAGTCCAACATGACGAATCAGATCAATCAGTGTTTTTGGTATAAATCATATTTTTATATGGCAAATAATTTACCAGTAGGTGTAGTAGAGTCAGAGAAACCAACAGACTCAACATTCATGATATGAATGCACCTGAGTCTGTGTAATTGAATAATTAAGTGAAAGGGGCGTGTTCACAATAATAGCAGTGTGGAGTTGAACCAGTGAGGTCGTTCATTATGTGAAGAAACAGGTATCATTCATGTGGCTCTTATTTAAGGATGAAGCCAGCACATGTTGTACATGCAATATTCTCTGAAAACCTTAGAAAGATGGGTCGTGCCAGACATTGTTCAGAAGAACAGCATGCTTTAATCAAAATGTTGATTGGAGAGGGGAAAACATATAAAGAAGTGCAGAAAATGATAGGCTGCTCAGCTGAAATGATCTCCAATGCTTTAAAATGGAAAGCCAAACCAGAGAGATGTGGAAGAAAACTTAATACTACTACTATTGTTCAAATGGATCGAACAATAGCCAGAATCACTCAGCCAGGGAGATCAGAGACTGTCTGAAGTTACCTGTGAGTACTGTGACAATTAGAGGATGCTTGTGAGAGGTTAATCTATCGGCAAGAAGCCCCCGCAAAGTTCCACTGTTAAAAAAGCAGAAGACCTGAAGAGGATACAATTTGCCAAGGAACATATAACTGGCCTAAAGAGAAATAGAGAAACATTTTGTGGAACTGATGAAAGGTTGTTCTTTTTGGGTCCAAGGGCTGCAGACAGTTTGTCAGACGACTCCGAAACACTGATTTCAAGTCACACTACACTCTGAAGACCGTGAAACATGGTGGTGCAAGCATCATGATATGGGGCTGTTTCTTTTACTATGGTGTCGGGCCTATTTACCTCATACCAGGGATCATGGATCAGTTTGCTTATATCAAAATTCTTGAAGAGGTCATGCTGCCTTATGCTAAATATGAAATGCCCTCGAAACAGGTGTTTCAACAACACAACGACCCCAAACACACCAGTAAGTAGGGATGGGTATCGTTTAGGTTTTATCCGATACCGGTGCCAAACCGGTACTTTTGAAACGGTGCCGGTGCTTAAACGGTGCTCAAACGGTGCTCAAACCGGTGCTTAAAGAATGGAGAACACAAAATTGGTCCAAAAACCTCTCATGTTCAGCTGTTTTTTTTGTAAAAAGATAACAATGTTAGCCTTTTCTGCAGCTATAGGGCATATATGGTATCACTCTTGGATGGAAGCAGTGCTTAAACAATGGAAAAAACACAAACTTTGTCCAAAAACCTCTCATGTTTTGCTGTTTCCCACTTTTTCTTTGGCCATTTTAGCCTTTTTGGCCAGGGTGAAGGGAGTATCTGCCATCAAACAAGAAGACAGCCGCATGTAACTACGACGGTGTTTGCTAGTTCACCTTACATGCATTAATTTCATAACGTGGTTAGCGTACTCAACGTAAATTACACACGAACGACATTAAGCTACTCGCCCAGAGAAGAACGGCTGCTGCTGCTGCCATCATCATCCGTCAACATTTCTGCTACACTGGCAGGGCTAGGGGCCAGGACTCTACTCTTTGGGTTCTTGGGGGATGTTGCTAACTCCGGGTCCGATAACAGGCACCACACCCGCAGTAGATGTGCCGATGTGAGGGCTCGCAGCAAGCTATCAAATATGGTACATTTCTCGGCTTTTAATAAAACGCTATCATCGTCAGATTCCAGGTGTTGCCTCCTTTGCACAGTATCACCTTAAAGCACTTGTTGCAGGCTGCTGAGTTTGCATCTTTTGCTGTGAAGTACAGCCAGACTTTTGACCGCTTTGCCTTGGGCATTTTTAATCTGTAACTCTGCTCTAAAAGAACGTACGTACCTCGGCCTGCCTACTATCCTTGCAAAGGTAAAATGATTGGCTAGAATCCAAAGTGTATGACATCTCAGGAAAAAACAAGCACCGAAAAAAAGCACCGAAATGTGCACTGCTTTTTGGTCTGGTTACTACCGTTTATGTCAGAACCGGTGCCATACCGGTACCCATCCGTACTCACACTACATGGTGAAATTTAAGACTGCCTTCTAAAAGGCCCTATCCCAGTGTTAGCTACACTCAACCATCAGTGGCTCAAGACCCACAAGACCCACTGTGCTTGACCCACGTTTTAAGGATTTAAAGCGTCTCTCAAGGGGAGAGCGAGAAGAGATTTGGACCAGCCTTGAGGCCCTGCTGCAGGAACATTGTAAAGATGCCACCATAAAGGAGCCAGCAAAGACAAAGAGCCTCCTCCTCTCTTCATTGTCTTCAGAGTTTGTAGAGAGCAGAATCAACTATCAGCGAGACAGACTGCCCACCGCAGTGGTAGTCCAGTTGAGCAGCGACCCACCCACAGCTGTCTGTCCTGGCCTGCAAGTATTTGATTAGTCCTGCTATTTATGTCCCATGTGAGAGACTGTTCTTACTTGCAGGTCACATAGTAACAAAAAAGAGACCTGCCCTGAGCTCTGAAAATGTAAACAAGCTAGTTTGCCTAAGTAACTGGCTGAGAGAGATGGAAAGTAAATAAGCAAGGGAGTATTTTGAGTCCAATGGGTTTGTTATGTTTTGTACTAAATTCATCAATGATCACACTGTTTTAGCCTAGCCTAGCCTTATTATTATTATTATTTAAAGACAATACCATTTTGAAAATGTACTTACAGTACTTAAAATAGCACTTTAATTTTAAGTCTGCCTAGTTTGGGCCAGGGATATTATTTTTCTTTCCTTGTTTTGAATTGAAATGCAGTTTAAATGCTTTTTTCCCGTAGAAATTAAAAGAGTTTGAGTTTAAAATATTAATGTTCATGTCTATTATTTAATTCTACTGCCCACTAAAACCCTTTTAAATGAAAAAAAACATTTGCACTTTGTGACAGATTTTCGTGTGTGACTAAATGCGATTAATCGAGATTAATTAATTAGATTATTTTTTGAGTCCCAACCCTAATATTCATATATTTGTATATAAATAAAATGCTGAAATTACTAACTGAATTAAAATATAATAATATTTGCTTACCTGTGATTATGAGCAGAAAGAAGAAACAAGCGATCATTGTTGCTTTCAGAGATCTGTAAGGCAAGGCAAGGCAAGTTTATTTATATAGCACAATTCAACAACAAGGTGATTCAAAGTGCTTTACAGAGACATTAAAAACAAAATAGATAAAAAGCATGATTTAAAATTGATTAAGACAAGCAAACAAACAAACAAACAAACAAAACAGTATATAAAATCAAAAATCAAAACAGTAGATAAAATCAGAACAGTAGATAGAATCAGTAGTTAAAATGTAAGTTTTGGAATTTAAGCTTAAAAGTGTGGATTTGGTGCTTTATTCAAAAGCAGCTGAGAACAGGTGAGTCTTCAACCTGGATTTAAATAAACTGAGTGTTTCAGCTGATCTGAGGCTTTCTGGGAGTTTGTTCCAGATATAAAGAGCATAAAAGCTGAATGCAGCTTCTCCGTGTCTGGTTCTGACTCTGGGGACTGATAAAAGACCGGATCCAGATGACCTGAGAGATCTGGAAGGTTCATACTGGGTCAGGAGGTCACTGATGTATTTTGGTCCTAAACCATTCAGAGCTTTATAGACTAGCATCAGAACTTTAAAGTCTATCCTCTGACGGACAGGCAGCCAGTGTAAAGACCTCAGAGCTGGACTGATGTGGTCCACTTTTTTGGTCTTAGTGAGGACTCTAGCAGCAGAGTTCTGAATGAGCTGTAGTTGTCTGACTGATTTTTTAGGTAGACCTGTAAAGATGCTGTTACAGTAATCAAGCCTACTAAAGATGAATGCATGGACTAGTTTTTCCAGGTCCTGTTGAGACATCAGATCTTTTATCCTTGAAATATTCTTGAGGTGATAGTAAGCTGATTTTGTTATCGTCTTAATGTGTTTTTCTAAGTTTAGGTCTGCATCCATCACTACACCCAAATTTCTCGCCTGGTTTGTGGTTTTTAGGTGTATAGATTGAAGTTCTCTGGTGACCTGTAATCGTTTTTCTTTGGCTCCAAAGACTATTACTTCAGTTTTGTTTTTGTTTAGCTGGAGAAAATTGTGGCACAGCCAGTCATTAATTTCCTCAATGCATTTACCAAGAGCCTGTACAGGGCCTCGGTCTCCTGGTGACATTGTGATATATATTTGTGTGTCATCTGCATAGCTATGATAGTTTATTTTGTTGTTCTTTATAATCTGTGCCAGTGGGAGCATGTAAATGTTGAACAGAAGGGGTCCCAAGATGGAACCTTGGGGAACTCCGCATGTGATACTTGTCTGCTCAGATGTGAAGTTACCTATTGATACAAAGTATTTCCTGTTTTCTAAGTATGTTTTGAACCAGTTTAGTACAGTTCCTGAAAGACCTGCCCAGTTCTCCAGTCGTTTGAGTAATATGTTGTAGTCAACTGTGTCAAATACTGCACTGAGATCCAGTAAAACTAAGACTGACATTTTTCCACTGTCTGTGTTCAGACATATGTCATTAAACACTTTGGTCAGAGCGGTTTCAGTGCTGTGGTTCTGTCTAAAACCTGACTGGAAGGCATCATAGCAGTTATTCTGTGTTAAGAAGTAATTGAGCTGTTGAGAAACTGCTTTTTCAATGATCTTACTTAAAAATGGGAGATTTGAGATCGGCCTGTAGTTATTCATTTGTGTCTTGTCAAGATTGTCCTTTTTCAGTATAGGTTTAATTACAGCAGTTTTTAGTGATTCTGGAAACACACCTGATATTAAAGAAAAGTTGACGATCTGTAACAGGTCTGACTCCAAAGTCTTTGAGACCTTTTTGAAAAAACTTGTTGGCAGGACATCTAAATAGCAAGAGGAGGAGTTCAGTTGACCTAAGATGTCCTCCAGGTCTTTGCTGTTAATAGGGTGAAACTGTTTCATGGTATTTAAACAGTTTTTCGGTGGACACAGTACATATCCTGGATCTGCTGTTGATGTACCAATTGCTTGTCTAATCTTTTGGATTTTTTCTGTGAAGAATTTGGCAAAGTCATTGCAGGCCATGGTCGAATGAAGTTCAGCTGCCACTGACACAGGAGGGTTTGTTAGCCTGTCAACTGTAGAAAATAAGACCCGAGCGTTATGACTGTTTTTAGTGATGATGTCAGAGAAGTAGGACCTCCTTGCACTCCTCAGTTGTAAATTATAATTGTGAAGTTTCTCTTTATAGATGTCATAATGAACCTGGAGGTTTGTTTTTCTCCATCTGCGCTCAGCTTTCTTACACTCTCTTTTTTCATTTTTCACCAGTGTGGAGTTTCTCCATGGAGACTTCTTCCTCCCTTCACCTTAATGGGAGCAATAGTATCCATTACATTTAACATTTTAGCATTGAAGCTGGTGACGAGCTCATTGACTGAACCTCTGGACAGGTCAGGTGTTAATGGGAAGACCTGGTTAAAGATCTCACTACTGTTTTCAGTTATACACCGTTTTGTGATCAGTGCTGTTGATATATTTGTGTGGGCTGAGATTTTACTTTCAAAGAAAACACAGTAATGATCAGACAGGCCCACATCAGACACAGTAACCTTCGAGATGCTCAGGCCCTTGGAGATCAGTAGGTCAAGAGTGTGTCCTCTATTATGTGTGGCCTCTGTTACATGCTGAGTCAGCCCAAAGTTGCCCAGAGTGTTACTCAGGTCTTTAGTCCCTTTGTCCTGAGGGTTGTCCACATGGATGTTAAAATCCCCAACAATAATTACACAGTCAAAATCAACACAGATTACAGACAGCAGTTCACTGAGATCATTAAAAAAGTCTGTGCAGTATTTGGGAGGCCTGTAAACATTAAGAAACACAACTTTGGATGGGGCCTTCAGCTGTAAAGCCACATATTCAAAAGACTGAAAACTTCCAGGAGATAGCTGCTTACATTGAAATGATTCATTAAATAAGACAGCAACCCCTCCTCCTCTCCTGCTCACCCTGGCCTCACTGATAAAACTGTAGTTAGAAGGGGTCGATGACAAGGGTGTTGTATGCACCCTTGTCCTCTGTGGGTTCTTAAGATGCTTCCTGCTCCATTTAAGTCAATGCCTTACCCTAGAAGAGGGTGGGGCAAATGTAAAAACTAATTATCCAAAGAATCTAGCAAACAGCAGCAGAGGGTGGGCAGGGATACAAAGGTTGACACTTCACAGGGAACCAGACACGAATACTTTCTCTCTCCTTCTTTGTCCATTTGTTGCAGCAACACAGCAGAAGACAAAAATTCACAAGACAAAATTAGTCCCATGCAAATTATTGATTATATCTATACGATTCACATAACTCATTACAAGAAACTTTCAATATTGAGTGTTTTTTCCCCATATCTTCTAACATGCCAATTTATTTTGTTGTGATTAATAATTAACCAGATCCGTATTTGCTTTAAATGACAATTTCATTTAAGACGGAGTGATTTATGTAAGTCTGGGATGGTATGTGTTAACAGCCACTCATAGATCCTACCTGCTGGATCTTCTTTTCTTTGATATTGCTGTTATGACTGATGAGGCCGAGCTGGTGAGTTTCTGTGTTGACTAAATAACGTGTTAAAGCTATAAATATGACTATTACCGAACTGTGCTGTTGTTAATAGGGTTGCTTTTTTAATGTTGTATGGTTGTTTATTTTGTGTCTTTCAGTTGGTTGCCTGGCTTCTGGTAAAGGCACGGTTACTGTACTGGTGTTAGCTTATGCTTGTGCAATAAAACTTGTAAAAGGCAGTAATCAGATGTCTGAGCCTGAGTACGACACAGTTTCATCAGTTAAAACACACCCTTACGGTGGGAGTTTACTAAGTTAAAGGTAGTTAGCTTAGTAAAAACCATACAAATATAATCAATGACTTCTCCAAAATCTCAAAAGCCCCTTTAACATACAAAGCAGCACGTTGTGCTCTGAAACCTATTCTTTTCTATTGCTTGCCTCATCCTAAACCAGTTACCAAATGAACCAATCATAGTGCAGCGGAAATGCAAACATGCCGGCGAGGAGTACTCATGCATGTCGCAGTAAAGGTTTGACTGGGTGAGCATTATTACTTCACCGCAACCAATAGAGACAATGTCTAAAGTCGTGCCAAGTTCAACCACATAATGCATGAAAACATGGAGAAAAGCTGATTCTGTATGTATCAGAGTTTAGAGTTCAGATGAGAAAGAAATAAAATGACAATGACTGAAGCTGCAGCAAAAGATACATTTTGAGCCATTTGCTCCAGCCAGCAGTCAGGGCAGTGCATCTTGCTTTTTAAGTGAAATACTCTTAAATACACAATCAACTGGAATAAATAAACCATAATGTCACTCTCTGAGAATGCAATATCCAGGTCAGGACCATGCTGTCCTTCTTCACATTGGCAACAATAAATATTTAAGCATAAATATTCCCCCCAGAGTTTGATCTCAGTTACATCCCTCTTTTAAAAAAAAGACCCTAACCCTAAAATCCTACCCCAGCCATATTATCTATTCTCAGTGCTCCGAATTACACCAGCATAACTACAAAATTCTACTGGGAAAAGCAAGAAACCCCAAACTGCCATATCAGCACTACAGAACAAATCACATAGTGAAGGACAATTAGTGGTCTGACTAAGGCCAACTGGTCAGACTGGGCAGCATCACCTCATCCCCCGTCACACTGAACACTGGTGCTCCACAGGGGTGTGTACTGAGCCCTCTCCTGTACTGGTGTACATGTGGCTGAGGATCTTACGTGGTCAGTACACACAAACAAAACAGTGAAGAAGGCGCAGCAGCGCCTCTTCTTTCTCAGGAGACTGAAAAGATTCGGGATGAGCCCCCGCATCCTCAGGACCTTCTATCGCTGTGCCATTGAGAGCATCCTCACTGGATGCATCACCACCTGGTATGGCAACAGCGCCGCTTACAACTGCAAAGCTCTCCAGAGAGTAGTGCGGTGTGCTGAACGGATAATTGGAGGTGAGCTTCCCTCCCTCCAAGACATCTACAGGAAGCGGTGCCTGAGGAAAGTGGGAAGGATCATCAAGGACTCCAGTCACCCCAGCCACAAACTGTTCAGACTACTTCCATCAGGAAGGAGGTTCTGCAGCATCCGGTCCCGTACCAGCAGACTGAGAGACAGCTTTTTCCACCAGGCCATCAGACTGCTGAACACTTCATAGACACCTCACCCTCACTACTGGAACTTCAACATTATGCACTCCATACTGTACATTAATGCCACTTGTTTTGCACATGTCCAACGACCAACCTCTGTATATTTTATATATTTCATTTTATTGTTTACTCTATTTAATTTGTAAAATATGTGTACACACACACACACACACGTAGAAAAACATATTTAGTATACACATCCAGTAATGCATACACTCTTATATTGTACATATATTTATTACTCTGAGATTTAGCCATTCTTATATTTTGCTTGTTATATGTTATTGTATTTTTGCACACCTCTGTTGCTTGAGAAGCTCGCACACAAGAATTTCACTCGCATGTACTGTACCAGTGTACCTGCACATGTGATGTGACAATAAAAGTGATTTGATTTGATTTGAATTATAACAACTGACAGATACAGATAGAACTTAGTCAACAGAAAAATATTTCAACTTTCCAACTTTTTAGACACGTTGCTGCTGTCATACTCAAAATTAGGTAATGCTTTTCATAGAATGTGTTTTTTTTTCTGTTTAAATATTTGATGACAATCATCAGTATTGATGGAACAGTCCCTGTTTTCTTTATTTTTTGCTTTTGCAAACTCATACTCACACAGACTCATACTCAAAATACAAGTCAGAGCTTTATTAAAAAAAAAGAAAGAAAGAAAGAAAGCTTTGTTTCCAAAATTGGAGTTCAAGTTATTTTTACTTCCAATAGTGTTAACATACCACACAGGTCATGAACAAGATTTTTTAAAATTTTCATTGTAAGTGGGGTAAAGCAGTTAATTAAAAGTAGTCTAACATAAATGTAAATGCTGTAATTTGATTATTTTAATACACCATGTAACTTGGATGGATTCGATGCTGGCGTGACCACAGTGCATACGTCTGCTGTTGCTCACAGTGGTCCAAGGGGCCGCTCAGGGAGTTTGTGTGTTTGCTCAGACACATGAAAAATTAGAGGGAACATTGGCTATGGGGAGATGAAACAAACATTCGATAAAATACTGTTGGGTGATATTGCATGGTCTGAATGAGAACAGAATAACTTTGGTATTCCTCTGGAAAATCACCTACAGATTGAGGAAGAGTTGTACAGTCTTAGTGCCACCGGTACGAAGGATTTCCTGTGGCGGTCAGTTCTGCATTTCAGGGTGATGAGTCTTTTGCTGCGTGTGCTCCATTGGTCCATCATGAAGGCATGCATGGGGTGGGAGGGGTTGTCCATGATACAAAGAAGCTTTTTTTAGCATTCTCCTTTCAGACATGTTAAGTTGTTGATGGTTTAGCTCACACCACTCAACAAAGCAGTCCACCACACTCTTGTACTCCTCCTCCTGTCCATCCCTGATACAGCCCACAATGGCAGAGTCATCAGAGAATTTCTGCAGATGACATGACTGAGACTTGTACCTGAAGTCAGATGTGTAGAGGGTTTTGAACCCCGATCCTTTTTCCCCATGACAGAACAGAGAAAACCGACACATAGTGTGTTAAAACATTTATATTTCTTTTTATTCAATCATCTTCCGGAAGAGAGACACCCCTGCACAGCTCAAACGCCAGATGCAAGAGCTCTAACATAGCATCATGAACTGTGCCTCTTATAGGTTTTATTTTGGTACTTTACACATCACACACAGTTTCAAACATTGCTTATATGGAAAGTTCCTCTTTTCTGTGTCTTATCTATTAATATGCCTGTGCACTAAAACTTCCTGTTTTTCAGTCTGGCTGAACACTTAGTTTGTGAGTCAAAGGTGGCCTTGCTCTACAAGCCTTCATTATTAAAGTACATAAAACATTATAATGAGCAGATACACATTAAAAAATATTTCTTTTATTCCTAACAAGGGTGAAGAGGAAGGGTGATAGGACAGTCCCCTGCATCTCCCCCGTGCTGCTCATGATGCTCTTCAGCTGAACATGCTGTGGTCGACTTGTTAAATAGTCCATGATCCAAGCTACCAGTGGGGTCCACCTGCATTTCCGTGAGCTTATTCCCCAGCAGTGATGGTCTGATCATGTTAAAAGCACTAGAGAAGACAAAGAACATGACCCTAGGTGAGAAAAAGCCTCATCCAGCAGGTAGATGATGGCATCCTCCACGCCGATATGGGGTTGATAAGCAAACTGCAGGGGGTCCAGCCAAGGCTCCACCAGCAGACGCAAGTGTCTCAGGATGAGTCTCTCCAGCATCTTCATGACATGTCATGAGGATTTTCGATACAGGCACAGTGGAAAGCATCCTCACACAGAACATCACATCCTGGTTTGGGAACAGCTGTGTTAAGGACCAAAAAGCTCTTTAGAGAGTGATCCGTACAGCTGAACGCTGCTGCAGGATTGCTCTCCCCCCACTTCAGGACACCTACACCAGGAGATGCTGGTGTAGGGTCCTTCAGCACAGATACTGAAGGACCCGTCCCATCCTGGCAACAAACTGTTCCAACTTCTGCAATCTGGTAGAAGGTTCTGCATCATCTGGGCAAGGATGCACCTGAGGGCCCTGACTTAGTAAAGTCTAGTCTCAGCAAGTTTTCTCTCGTGTCTTCGTGCTTTTGTATTAACAAGCGTTTCTCTGTGTACAGACTCCCTGGACTGTTTCCCCTGTGTGTCCCGTGTGGTGAGTGTCAGAGAGAGAGAGATTGGTCACGTGCGTGGATTTTTTTGATGAGGAATGAGTGCTTTTCCCCTGGATTTCCCTGGAGCCCTGTCCCCTTAACTGTTGTATATAGCACTGTCTGAAAAGTTACAAAAGTAATGAGTAACGTAATGCAAAACATAAATTTTATCCAAACTAAAGGTTTAAATGACAGTCAATTTCCCTCTTTCATGCAGGAAAGAGATTCAGAATCCTTATCATACAGAGGTCCGTTGGCTGAGTTGGGGAAAAGTTCTTTATAGAGTTTTTGAGCTCAGCAAAGAAACCTGTCAGTTCATGGACATGGCATGTATGATGTGGGAAGGCATTTCAAGTGAAGCTGCTCCTATGGGAGTCACAAATGCACCACTGCAACTTGCCTCACTTTTCCCGTTACTAAGTAATGTTGAACCAAGTCGGCGCAACAGTGTTCCCAAATGCGCACTTTTCTGATAAACTGAGCGCACTGAGTTCGCACGGCGCTTTGGTGACTTTGGAGCAGAAAAAGACAATTTTGAACTGCTTCCCAACCCATTTACAGCTGACATGGAAACTGCACCTGTGCAGATTCAGATGGAGCTGATTGAGCTGCAGTGTAATGGGACACTCAAGGCCCGCACAGTTCATTCGTTCCATACCTGAAGCAATGCCCCAGCTCCATCTACATGCGGCTCGAACCTTGTGTATGTTTGGTAGCACACATCTGTGTGAGAAGCTGTTTTCCGTGATGAAGATTAACACAACAGCACACAGGAGTTGTCTCACTGATGAACACCTGCAGTCCATCCTGAGAATCTCTACAACACAAGACGTCACACCAAACTTAAACGAACTTGTTGCCAAAAAAGATGCCAAGCATCCAGCTCTGAAAAAATGGCATAAGAGCAAAGAAAACTGAATCTTATGATTTGTTGTTCTTTTTAACTTTTGGTGAAAAGCAGAAATGTTATTTATATTTCCAGTTTTTGTGTTGTGCATCATGTTCATATTTTGAATTCGTATCATTTTGACAGGAGATACTATTATGAGGAGCAAAATATTTTATTTTTTTATAAAATAGCATAATAGCAACAAAATCTCATTGTTTTGATTTGTTGTTATTTTACCGTTTACTTAAAAGCACAATTTTCATTTATTTTTTTCTGGGGTTTTTGGCAGCATGTTCATATTTCTAACTTGCATAAATTTAACAGGACATATTTTTATGGAGAGCAAAATATTTAAAGTCAAAGTTAAAGTTTAATTTTTCTAAGTTTATTTATTCTGGAATAATTGTCTGCTATTATTCATATTTATGTTTAAAAAAAGTTGTTTTAGTGTGTTCAATAAATGTTCATCTTGTCTGACCTGCGACTTAAAGTGTGCCTTGAGTTTCGGCCCCCAGCGCAATAGAGTTTGACACCCTTGATTTAAGCTGTCTGAATTACTGCAGGGGATGATGGAAATTCTGTGATGCAGTGGCTACTTAAATAAGAATTACTATTAATATTATTATTATTATTAATAATAGTAGTAGTAGTAGCTCAAGCAATAAACAGACATTCATGTCTTGCATTTTTCTAAGAGGATAACAGAACTTCCTGTAATCATCCAAACAACTGTTGAAGAGCATTTATGATACATTAAAATGTAAAAGTATTTGAATTCACAACAACCACTCATGGCTGATGCTGTGTGTTTGAGATATTTATGTAAAGCAAACTGAAAACAGCAGTAATTGCAGTATATAGATGTTCATAATGTATCTGGGAAATCATTTCCTCACTGGCTCGGGTAAAATCAGGATGTGGGTAAATGCTTTTACATGTTTGCATCTTTATTTTCAGCATATTGAGATGTAATAAGTGCTCCATCAGTAGAGGGAGAGAGGCCCTGTTTGGAAAAGGTGAGAAAGTTAATGACAGTGATTTCTTTTTGTTTTTGTCTACTGTCTGTCTGTCTGTTCAGATCTCTTGTAAGTCCCGTGTATGTTCTCCTGACGTCTTAAATCATTTTCCATGTTTGTTCCTAGGTTTTTGTTCTGGACTTTGTTTGGATTTGCTTGGTTCCACTCGTGCTGTCAGACAGACTATGCTGACAGACTTTGTTACCGGGTCAAAGGTAAGTTGCCACATTGCCTTTGTGTTCTCCACTTGTGATATTTTCAATTTTGCCAGATAATTAATCTTCACCTCAGTTATCTAAGTACCATCTACACTCTGCCGCTACCCTTTAGTGCTGATATTTGTTGTACCTCACAAGTATGTTTGAAAATGTGTACAATTCTGCCTTGAAGGTATTGTCTAAAACCCTCCAGTCTTGCTACAGTCATTTCATTATGGTCGTTTAGTGACCATCATCAGAGCAAAGACAGTATGAAGTATTCAGTGAAGGCAAGACTTTTTGTGCTTCTTTACCTATAAGTGTGATCCTGTTTGATGTTGCAGGCAGAATTTCATTAAGGATAAAAAAATAAATAAAAAAAAATAAAAATAAAGGATGAGCTGTAACACTGTGACGGCAAGCAGAACAGTGACCTTGAAGCTGAGCTTCTCACCCCCGCTGTCTGGGATCAGGAAGGAGGCCAAGTCCAAAGACAAGAAGAAGAGGACAGACAGCAAGAAGTTGACAACACAGAGAAGCAATCGCCTCTTCAAGGTGATCTGTAAAAATCTGGATTTAGTTCAAATCGCTGACAAGCTCAAGCACAACTGAATGAAGTGTGCAGTAAACCTAAATAATGCATTAGGTAAATGCGGCATATTTGCAAAGCAGTAAAATATAATTGAGCAATACTAAGGAAAACCATGAAGAAATGAAGAATAGAGGCAATAAGATGAAGTAAGAAAAAAATAGATAAAAATAGAATAAAAAAGACAGAATAGAGTGAAGCAAGGCAGAAAAGGAAAAAAATGACCGCTGGTCACTGTACTGAAAATCATAATGCCAAGCTACTTTCTGATTTTGTATAGAAATACATACAGTGTAAATAATGATGTCTTGGCCAACTAAATCACTGGCATTGTTGGCAGTGACTGTCATGTTTATGAACAGCCACTCATATTGTTTCCGCATCAAATCAGGAGACCACTCTGTCGCTTCTGTAGAGTTGTCACTTGGCTGCAGCCGAATGTCATGATCTGAAGTGGAAATGAAAGGACACCAAAGCATCACATCACAGCATAGGTCGCACATTCTGTATCACCCCATTCGCCTAATGTTGAGTCTGCTCCTTGCCTGCGAGAGATGCTGTTCACAAGTCATCAGTCAGCTATAAACTGTACACATCAAGTAGAGGCGAAAAGAAGCCAACACAAAATTGTCGTTCCTTCAGTGGCCACTGGAGGATAGCCCCAAATGTGAGTGATTCCTCATTTAAAAATATTTGTACTTCACAGCTGAAATAAACAAAAATGAATTTGTATATCTGATTTTCCTCTTCATACCAAATGTATTGGAATCTTTTGCTTGCTGATTTTTTTATGCAAAACTAAACTCTATAAATATATCTTGAGTATGTCAAAATAATGTTTTTGTCACGGCTGGGGCAGCAGTCGTGTTGAGGATGAATGAGGACCCAAAATGCAAGCAGCCGACTGGTGATATGAGTGAGGGTTTATTTACAGGTGGCAGTGGCAGAACAGGCAGTGAGGAATGACAAATGACTAAAGAAACCTAAACTGGGAAAACTAAAGAGCAAACCTGAAGTCATATGAAACGGAGAATGCAGAGAGACACAGAAGAACGCAGAGGTACACCGAGATACACAGAAGAACTCCAGCTGACGATGAAGGAGGCTGGAGCGGTCCCTCAGACCCTCCAGCTGACGAGTCAGGTTGCTGGACGGGCTCCTCGGGCCCTCCAGCGGAGACAGGAGGCCGGAGCGGTCCCTCGGACCCTCCAGCGGACGAGGCAGGTTGCTGGACGGGCTCCTCAGGCCCTCCAGCGGAGACAGGAGGCCGGAGCGGTCCCTCGGACCCTCCAGCGGACGAGGCAGGTTGCTGGGCGGGCTCCCCGGGCCCTCCAGCGGAGACAGGAGGCCGGAGCGGTCCCTCGGACCCTCCAGCTGACGAGTCAGGTTGCTGGACGGGCTCCTCGGGCCCTCCAGCGGAGACAGGAGGCCGGAGCGGTCCCTCGGACCCTCCAGCTAACGAGGCAGGAGGCTGGACGGGCTCCTCAGAACCCCCAGCGGACATGAAGACGGGCTGGCCGGGCTCTCCAGAACCCCCAGCGGACATGAGGACGGGCTGGACGGGCTCTCCAGAACCCCCAGCGGAAACGGTCACTGAACCAGCGGGCACAGGGGCCCCCGGCACACACACGGCTGACCGCAGCTGCACGGAGCACTGACCCTGCTCAGGCAGCAACAGCCGGGTGCAGTCCTCAGCTGGGCCTTTAGCCTCCAGGGGTCCAGAGCGGGCTGAGGGCTGAAACTCAGCCTCTGGGGAGGCCCTGGAGTGCATCACAGTCACTGAAATGGCCAGCTTTTGAGGACTGGTTACAATACTATGCGGTTTGTCTCTCTGCTTAGAATGAACAGATGAAAAACAGTTCTTTTCAGGTTGAAATGACTTGGATTGTTGTACAGGTGGAGCAACTGACACAGGACGCAGGGCTAGTGGCTGCTGAAGAGGAGGCTGGACTGAGGGTGACTGAAATAATGGTTGGGACGACAATGGTGGTGAAGTTGGAGACTGAGCTGATGGTAAGGCAGATGATTCTTTTACCAACTGAGCTATTGACTGGGCTATGGATTCTAACATAGTTTGCAGTAAGTCTGGCTGTGGTAGTGACAGAGCTATGGGTTGTGAGGCAGAATGTGATGGAGGTGACGACTGAGCGGCTAACTGAGCTTGTGGCTGCCGTGCGGCTAACTGAGCTCCTAGAGGCTGGGCAGCTAAGTGAGCTCCTGGAGGCTGGGCAGCTAAGTGAGCTCCTGGAGGCTGGGCAGCTACGGTCTTAGGAAACACATTCTTATAATCGACAGTAGCAGGTGAGCCAGGGAAAACACCATAGTCCTTACTGGCGGCACAGAAAACGGCCCCAGAATAAACAGTCCTTAAATTGGAAGGTTCGTGGTTATTGTCTCTTTTACTCACCACAGCCGGCAATTCGGAAGTCTCGGGGTCCGGCTGTGGCGATGGGCGTCGGTGGCGTGAACGTCACTTCCTTCTTGGGGATAGCACCGACCGGCCGGGTAATTCCACATCCGGCGGGCCGGGCCGCAGATTCCCCGGCGGGCAGAGCAAAACATTCGCCGCCGGGCTGGGTTGGGAAGCGGTAGCGGTTGAAGGGTGAAGGTGAAGCTCGTTCAGAATGAAGTCCTGTGCGAGCGGATGAAGAGAGTCCAGTAGCCAGTGGTGAGCAGAGTGTAATCGCTGTAGCCTGGCTTCTACAGCGCGGTGCAATTCCTCCCCCTCACGTTCGAGCCAGAGATTAATCAACCTCGAAACAGAGTCAATTACTTCCTCCCGAAACTCCTGGGAGGGTGCGGATGCTGCTGGGTCCATGTTTGGTCGGCTCGTACTGTCACGGCTGGGGCAGCAGTCGTGTTGAGGATGAATGAGGACCCAAAATGCAAGCAGCCGACTGGTGATATGAGTGAGGGTTTATTTACAGGTGGCAGTGGCAGAACAGGCAGTGAGGAATGACAAATGACTAAAGAAACCTAAACTGGGAAAACTAAAGAGCAAACCTGAAGTCATATGAAACGGAGAATGCAGAGAGACACAGAAGACCGCAGAGGTACACCGAGATACACAGAAGAACGCAGACTACACAGAGATACACAGACGAGCCGACGACAGGCACAGACTGACACCCACTATATATACACACACAAACAAGGAGACCAGGTAATGACATACAGGTGGGAGCACAGCTGATTCTAATACACAAGACGACCTGAGGATACAAGCTGAACACGATGACAACAGACACAGACCATCAGAATAAAACAGGAAATCCAGAACACGAACAGGGCACAAGGGGAGGAGACAGAATACCAAAATCAGAATACACCCGAGGCACAAAATGAACTTCAAGGAAACACAAAACGCTGGGTCAAAATGACCCAGGATCATGACAGTTTTGTCCACAGACTCAGACTGTGGACTCAGTTGCTTTATTTTGATTATTATTATCTTTTGATTTCGGATTTATTCTGGTTAAGACTTTCTAGTTCTTTGGTTTTGGTTACTGTGCTTCCTTGGTTTAGGGTCTAGTCATACCTGCCCATGTCTTCCCTTTGTTCTCTGTTAGTATCATGTCTCTGAGTTCTGTCAGTGTATCTTTCCTCTTTTACTTTGAAGGTCCGTGTCTGATGTTGGCATGTTCAGTTTGTGTCCTCCCTGTCTCGTCATGTTAATTAGATTCAGCCATGTCTCCCTCCTGTGTGCAGTTTCCTCGTTTCCTTGTCCGAATGTGTTTTTATAGTGTGTGTTCTCTTGTGCTCGTCACTGGTCTGTCTGTATTACCTCTGCTTATCGTCCCAAGTTCCACTCCGTGTTCCTCTGCAAGTAATCCTGTGAGTTTAGGGTTCGGATTCATTTGTTAGATTTTCCCAGTTTAGGTTATTTCTTCTCTGTCCTCAGCCTCTCCATTTCTGTCTATAATTTCACCATGTGAAAATAAAGCTCACTCATCACATCTAAGCCAGTGCCTGCATTTTTGGGTCCTTCACTCACATCTCCACATTTCTGCTGCTGTAGGCGTGACATGTCTTTCTTATTTTTTATTATTTCAACTTGATATGTACCCCACACATATACACCCCACACGTATTTTTTTTTTAATGTTTAATTTTACGGTGTGCTTACACTAGGCTGCTGTGCCCAAACATATCTGACCCCCATAATCCAGAAGAGTACACTGGTTAGCAAGGTATGTTTGGCCTCAAGTTGTAGTTTTCAGTGTCATCGGGTCATTCTGAACTTCAACATATCCTTTGTCACTGATAGTGTGATAAGGACTTGGAGGAGCTTTGTTCATTTCTGTCCTGTATGGAAACAAAGAAACACGCAGGTTCCTCACAAACTAGAAAAGCACAAATATCAAGTCATTGTTAGTTCTTCTGTATACCTCTCTGTAGCTGCATTGGTACAAAACCTGATGTAGGTTAGAGATTCATTGATACATAAGTACATATACACTTCCTAACTGCTTATCTCACAAAAATCACAGTAGCACTGTAGTCTTTCCTAGCTGCCACTGAACAAGAGGTAACCCTATGACACTGCGCACTGGTATTTGTCCATAGACCATAAAAAGCATGCTATCATTGATCAGTTTTTCATTTTACATCATTAAGTCCATCTCATTGCCTTGTTGTCACCTTGAAGAGCTACTGGTGTGATTTGGCACTATATTGAGTGCTGAATCACACAAACACCTCCATTTCAAACAATTTGAACAACTTTTTAAGGTGACCACTGATAAACATTTATTTATTTTTATCACATTTATACTGTTAGAATATAAACATGGTCAGAATTTCAAATAATGACACCAGTAATAATCCCTGTGATGCAGAAGTTCAGTCTCAAACTGTTTGCTATCTGTTCTCTTTTGCTTTGTTTTTCTTGTGGGTCTCAGTCATGATGGCACATTTCTGGTTGGGGCCACACCAAGGCTACTTTTCTGAGGAGAAGCCAATCAGAAGAAAGCTGGCTTTCAGGGATAGGGGCTTAAATGTCTTGTTATGCATAGTTTATGAACTAAGGAGCTGAGGATTATTTTGAACTGTAACTCATGTGAAACTTCTCTAGTCAAGTCAAAAAATAAAATATGGAGCAGGAAATGATTGTAATTGGTCCGAGTTAAAGGTTTGGGCTCGACTTTCTGGAAAGACGTGTTCTATCTATGTCTCTGTATGTGAGTATACTTATACTTACATTTCTTCAATGGTGAGATTTGTCTTCCACAAAACCTCAATAGGTAGAGAAACATTTTTAATGCAAAAAACTGATCTGGATCCAGGAAATATATTCATTGTGCCAACTCTGCCAATGAAACAAAATGAAGGAAAGGTAAAAATAAGGGCAGAAAGATAAAAGACTGTTCGTTGTTCAGTTTTATGCATGATCTAGTGGCAGAACTCACCATCACAGTCCAAACATAAGGAATAAACTTTTGGTTTTCCTCAACCTGTAAAAAAAAACAGATATGTGACAAAATCACTCTTTGGTTGTTATTTAGAACTCTTAATGCCACTCAGTAGTGTAATAAATCCCTTTGTGTCTCTCACCTGAGGCTTCCTAAGTACTATTTATTTAATGGCAAGATGCCGTTTAAACCTCTGATCCAGGGGCGATTCTAGGATCAGAGCTTTGGGGGTGCTGAGCACCCAGAGAGCTGCCCAGCCAGGCAAAATAAACTTTACACGTCACGATGAGACTTCTTCCCTGTCTCTGTGAGTCCATGCATCCTTAAATGTCTCCAGTTGTCCCGAGTTCCCTCTGACTGTCTCCTTGGTGCATTTAAACCCCTGTTCCTCCCTGTCCTCATCGTCTGTTGTCTTCATCTCCGTTATCAGTCATCATAATTTTACCATCTCTGTGCAAGTCTGCAAATTTCTTTATTAAATCATAAGATTCTTAAATTCATCAAGTCTCTCTGTGCCTGGGTCCTCGTCTCAAAAATGACATCACTGTTGTGTACATTTTAACACAATTTAATGCCCACATTTGTGAAAGAAAAACAAAACACTTTTTTGAAAAGTCTGTAACAAAATCATCAAATCTGATAAAGTTTATTTAAATGCTGCAAAAGAACAATGGATTGGAATAAAAAAAAAAAAATACATATCCTAACCTTAATTACTGGGGGAGAATAATGAATGATGCTCATAGTGAGTAAAAAGTAAACTGAGTGCATTTTTTGGCCAGAGATTCACTTTTAATGAGTATGTATAATATAATACAGATACATAAAAAATACTCCCAAAACAGAATAAGTTATTATGAATAAATTATTACAAAATATTAATAAAAAAAAATATAAAAATGGAGGCAACTTTGAGAGAGAGGGATAATAGACCCCTTCTGTCAAAATATTCATGAGCTTTTTGAGTGTTAGGTTCTATGAATTATTCATGAGCTCAGGAAGTAATTAAATTATGATAATAATTAAATTATGATAATAATTAAATTATGATATTCATAAAAATTATGATTTTCATAAAAATATGATATTCATCCAAAATATGCTAGTTCTTGGCTTTTCTTCCCCCAAAAATAAGAACTAATTGCTTATTTTAGAAAAGTTTTTATATCAAATAGCATTCTTTTATTTTTTTTAATCCATTAAAAACTTTTTCCTTTTTTCCCTAAAGAAACGCCATCTGGTGGTGGGTCAGCGCATGACAGCGCATGAGTGCACAGGGCGCGCACGAGCGCGCCTGTGTGTCTAGGCGCGCTCGTGCGCGCGCCTGACTCGGGACCGTGCTTCTGTGGGGGCTCCGTGTTTATGGGTGAAAATGTGTTAAACCAGTATAAATGTGCTTAGTTAAACTTGTGCTTTTGTAACGTTCAGTATGGCCAGACATACAGGGTGCATGCCTTGTGGGAAAAGTTTATTTAAATTTATATGCATTTGTTTAATCCGAACAAAGAAATTTAAAATCAAAGTCCGAGTCGCAAAAAACTCTCGCGATCATAAACGCACCGCGGCTCCCAGCGGCTTACAGCAAAAAAACAAACAACAAAAAAAAACCTCCTGAAAAACAAAACAAAACAAAAAACCCTCTGCGTTTTTTCTCCAAAACCCCTAGAAATAACCTGTAGGCACCCTCCTATCCCCAAGCCTTATACTCGATAACAGGGCAAATCCTGAAACAAAAGCCTTAGTCTTTTTTTCTCAAAAAACAGCCCTATCACTAGCTCCGTGTCTAAGTTCTTACTCGCGATCCTTAGGCACATAACCGGCCAATCCTCCTGAAAAACAAAAAAAAACCTCCGCGGTTTCTCTCCAAAAATACGCAAAACAAAAAACCCCTAGAAATAACCTGTAGGGAACCCCGTATACCCAAAACCTTATATTCGATAACAGGGCAAATCCTGAAACCAAATCCTTAGTCTTTTTTTCTCAAATCCCGCTCAGAGTCTAAGTTCTCCCTTCGCTCCGAGCCGCACTGGCCCGCAACCAGAGCATTCTCTTTTTCCTTCTTGTTCGTTCCCCGGCTCATCCCCGAATGCTGCTTACCTCGTTTGAAATTTGCGCCGGAGATCCACTCCGCCTCCCAGGTGCCCCGCTGCCCTGCCGCCACTCAGACCGAATTCACAATAATACCCCTTCGCCAGACCACTAAAACAATTAGCGGTACTCAGACCAATTCACAATAATACCCCTTCGCCAGACCACTAAAACAATTAGCGGTACTCAGACCAATTCACAATAATACCCCTTCGCCAGACCACTAAAACAATTAGCGGCACTCAGACCAATTCACAATAATACCCCTTCGCCAGACCACTAAAACAATTAGCGGTACTCAGACCAATTCACAATAATACCCCCTTCGCCAGACCACTAAAACAATTAGCGGCACTCAGACCAATTCACAATAATACCCCCTTCGCCAGACCACTAAAACAATTAGCGGTACTCAGACCAATTCACAATAATACCCCCTTCGCCAGACCACTAAAACAATTAGCGGTACTCAGACCAATTCACAATAATACCCCCTTCGCCAGACCGCTAAAACAATTAGCGGTACTCAGACCAATTCACAATAATACCCCCTTCGCCAGACCACTAAAACAATTCGCGTCACTTTTACCTGTGTGCATATCAATCATACCAGGTAAACCTTACTGCCCCGCTGACAATCACATAACAAAAGGGGCGGATCCATTCGCACCCTACTCACCCAATCGCGCTCAGCTTGGATTTTCACGATCCCCCCGCTCAGGTTAAGACTTTCTTCGGTCTCTCACAAGCCATCTGACTTCGGAAGCATGGACAGCTGGCTCTCACTCAGGTTAAATAATTTAACATTTAGGCCTAAATGTAACTCTTCTTTTCTACCGGAAAAAAAAACCCTATGCAAGAGAGATTCCGATTTTGGGGCTATGCCTTCAGCCTAAGAGAGAGCAAAATCTTTTTCTAACAGCTAAAAGGAGGTGAAAGTTTTGGTCCCCTCACACCGCGGATCGCCTTTACTTTGTCTAATTGGGGTGTTTTGAGCCTCATCGCTACGCCCGAAGTGCAGAAGAGCCTGCGGGACGAGCTCGCAACAACCGTGAACCACGGATCAACAACAACTCGCCTCACTTTCCCTATGTGCATATCACTCGGTAAGTGTTACTCTTGCTTTCTAACTACATTTTGTACTTTCCTTTTTACGATTCTTTCAATCCTTTCATTTAAAAAAATATCACAATGGTTTGTAACACGTACAATACACCATCAGTCCATCCATTCGCTTCCGCTTATCCTTTTTTCAGGCTCGCGCGGTGCGCTGGAGCCTATCCCACGTACAATACACTTTAAAAATATATATAAGCTCGACTTTAACTCCCGTCAAAGCTTATACATTACATCTCTACATCACCTATCATTTTCTCATCAGGTATCTCATATCATCTTGTTATTGTTATGTTATGCTCCTTTGATATTTTGCTAGTTTGCGTGTTTTAAAACTCTTTTTGTTTTTCTTTATATTTTTTAGACTCTCATTTAAGCCAGATGTGTTAACCTGATCCCTGCGAAACACCAGCTCTCCGTGGATTTTGACCGCGAGTGACCGGATGTTGTTTCCGGCCTGAGGTTGCCTGAAATGCCGTGAGGCTCGTTTGAAAGATTGCGCCCGAGACCAACTCCGCCTCCAAGGCGTGCCTACCTTTAGCTGCCACCAGTGAGATATCAGAGCCGGGCTCCACATATCCAATCAGGAGCACGAGCAAGACAGCTTTTGCAGACTCTCCAGAAATATACAAGTCCTTACCAACTGCTCTGCAACCCAGTGTTTCTGGTCCCCTCACCAACATCGCTTTTTGAGATATTTTTTTTACGAACCACCAAAAAAGCAATTTTACCCCCCAGTACAGAAGACTGGATCTGAGGGCAGCAGCGGGGACAAATGATTGTAATGAAGCGACAGACATTTCATGGCTGGTCTTAGATAATTGTGAGTCATTGTGTCTTATGGTGAAAAGTACATAGTTTTGCAAGAGGCATACAAGAACTGTGGAAAAAGTAATCATAAAACTGTTTTTGTGAACACTCTGCTCCCTACGTTATGCTTTAAAAAATGTGATACATGTAATGTGATCATCAAAGAACATGACTTTTTTAAAACTTTTATTCTTATGCTTTTAAAGTATGTCACATTATCATAAAATACTTATTTGTATGTTATAATGTTTTTCTTACACCATGTGTAATTTTTATACACACCTTGTTCATTGTATCAATGTGTAATTATATATCTTTGATAAATAAATAAAATATTTAATCTTATGTTTGTGTACTTTCTGGTGATTCAATAAAAATTAGTCACATATCGCTCTGATAAACACAGATGGCTGAAAGAAATGTTTGATGGAACAAAGGAAACAAGTGTCTTGCTGCTAAACTTTTAAGTCACCATGGTTTAAATGAGAAAATGCCACTAGGAAACTAGCAGCCCTAAGTCTTTATGTAAAACATGAAAAACTCCATATCAGTGATATCTACAAAGGTGTACTCATTTCTTTGTTATGGTACTTTACTGTTCCAATGAAACAAAAAGAAAATCTCATTTTAAAGTACATTTTTCAGCCATCCTGGCCTATTTTCAGGGGCAAGAATGTTGATGTTAGACTGTGTTTTAAATCAGGTTTTGATCTTAAACTATCACAGCACTGATTTTACTGATTACAGTTGTAATTTCAATTAGAATCCCAAACTGGCTTTTCTCCAGTCAGTGTTATTGTGAAATTTAACTTGTTCTTTTGTGTAATTGCACATGGCCCATCACAGGACCCCTTAGTAAGCTGTACAGCATAAGTTTTCAATTCACTTTTGTCAGAAAACTTCACAGTATGAGAAGCACAGTTTCTCCAAATGTGTGCTTCTTTTTCAGTCAGCGTGCTTTTAGAGCATCTACATTAGCTCATGTAGTAAAAGTACAATCAGTAAGTGTTCTTTAACATTTGAGATTCCGAGTGACTCTTGCTTAGATCATGTGAACAATTTCATCAACCTTTTTTTGTATAATGCATCAAACCTGTTCAAATCACTTTATTTTCAATTTATATTAACTAATCTAGAGACAAGGAACTCCTTTTTAGCTTCTGTGATGCATTTACCTCTCGCACGTTAAACTAAATGTTAGTGTTCTCAGAGTTAACATGTCTTATGTTACCATCATGTATTTCTAAAACCCAGCCTCAGTCTATGCCCTATAGACTCTCACATGGAAACACCATTGATCTAGATATTCACAAATTTCATCAGGAGATTCTTAAGGTATTAAGTTTTTTTGTTTGTTTTAATGATTTACACAAAAAACTTCACATTTTTATATTTTTAAATGAAAGTGTCATGGAAAGACATTTTTTCTTTAATGATGTTGCTGCCACATTCTCAAATACTAATTATTCTGGGATTTTATGGTCAAACTATGTGATTTTCCAAGTGTGTGTGTGTGTATGTGTGTGTGTGTGTGTGTGTGTGTGTAGTAAAAATGACCTTATGATGCTGTCACCGTGAATCATTCAGGATTAACAACACAAATTGTATCGATAGCAGAAACAGTCTTAAAACTTAATTAGTCTTATAATTCTCACACGTTACCACTAGTTTTACAAACACAGTCTTCTTCAGTTCTGTTTATGTAGCTTTTATGAAACTGATTTTCCATAGTACAAGTAGCATTTAATCTTTCTTTGCTCTCCAGTATAAATGCAACAATTTTTAGGCTTTTATTGAAACTGTCACAAATGTAACACTCAATGCCAAAAACAGGGTTGATCAATGTTTCTATGAACACTGCTTCGTATATAAACAGCTCTGAAACCCCCTTTATTTTTCTAAAGTAATGCAGAACAGGATCTCTGTGCCTCTAAAAAACCCAACAAAACTGACAATCACCTTCTAGAGGAATTTCTTTCATTTATGTATTGATCACTTTGTTTATTGGCAATGCTTTTAGGTAACTGTTTTAGCATGTCTGCCTCATACTCCATTCAAACAGTTAGACACACGGTGGGGGTCTGGTAAGGAAGTTGGGGGAAGCAGACAACTCCACAGGAAGAGTCTTTTTGTCTTTTCTCCACTGTAAGAGATAGCAAGGGAGTGTGAAACTTTCTTTTGGGGGAAAGACCAAAGGTGTGAAAACAGCTGTGTACTGCCTTTTGTTCCTGTAGGAGGTATTTAACTGAGAGCCATGCTCACCCTCTGCCCCAGCGATGGCAGTCCCTCACCATGCTTGGGTTCTGTTCTTTCTCTTGATTAAAGAATGTTAGCTACCGCTCTTCGCTTCTCTGCAGGCTTTATTAAATGGAAAACTTCCACAACAACCTCAAAACAATGGTTTATGGCTCTTTATCACCTGCAACACCATGTAACACCTAGATGTTAGACTCTTTTACCAGTCAGTGTTGTTAGCCCCAACCCCCCAGGCTCCACGTTTCTGAGCTCTAACCCTGGCTGCCAAATGTGCCTCTGAACCCTTTGTGCCTCAGGGGGACATTTGCTCCATACATTTGCTCCATACATTATGATGGAGCAGTCACAATACACGCCAATACACACTCACGAGAGATAGTTTGATTTTTTTAACACAAAGTTTGTATGAAGTTCACCTTATCAGCTGAAAATATTAAAGCCAGAACTTACAACATCAAAAACCTTCTACTTCATGTACAGGGTTTCCAAGAAAGTTTTATTGGATGCAATGAGTTTCCAAAAATATTTTATTTCAAGTAAACAAACCAATACATTTGTTTGTAAAACCAATAATTACATTCATTCTTGTAAAGTTTTTCCAAGAAAGTTTTAATTGATGTAATGAGTTTCCAAAAATATTTTATTTGATGTAATGAAAAACATTACACTTTGATTCAAGTAAAACAAATAATTACATGGATTCTTGCAATCCTTTTCCAAGAAAGTTTTATTGGATGCAACGGTTTTCCATAAACAATTTATTTGATGTCATGAAACCAATAGATTTGAATGGGGTAAAACAAATAACGAGATTGATTCTTGCAGTGCTTTTCCAAGAAAGTTTTGTTTGATGTAACGGGTTTCCAAAATTATTTTATTTGATGTAATGAAACCAATACATTTGATTCAAGTAAAACAAATAATTACATGGATTCTTGCAATCCTTTTCCAAGAAAGTTTTGACTGGCAACAATGCTCACCTGCTAAATCCCCAGAGCAATAACCCCATCAGCATCCTTAGCCTGAGTGTTGATCCTCCAGGTGAGTGAGTGGAGTTGAGTGTGTGTGTGATCAGAGGTGAAGCTGCTTTCTTCAAAGTCTCATCAACAACATCTTTAGAAACAAACATCAACAACCAGGAAGAGTCTAAAAGCACTGAAAATGAAACAGACCATTTACCATACACTGAAAAAAAGGCCATGTTGGATTTACTTGATTCAGTAGTGGACATTGGTTGCACACAAATGTTTTGCTTTGGCAGAAACTTAAACAATTGAGTTCAATCAACACAACTTGTTCATATTCAATAAACATGTGCATTTTGTGTTCACAAAACGCGATTGAAACATGTTTAGATGAAGTAAGTTGAGCTCTTGGAATATTTTAATCCTTCACAATTTTGTCATTTTATTTCAACACTATTCAATAACTTTTACCCCAATACTACTTGGTCACTTAAATACTACATGTTGTCTTCATATTACATAATATTCAACAAAGTCTAGATCCTGGTTACCATAAGAATTCAATGGATACCATCCTCCTATCTTTATCCTGGTTGCAGGGGGGCTGGGAAATAACACTGAATTGATAGGTTTCAAGGCAGGGTACACCCTGGACAGCCCACCAGTCAATCACAAACAACCATTTGCACTTACATTGACAGGTAATTTAGAATCACCAATTAACCTAACTCCAACAACTGCATGGCTTTTAACTGTGGGAAGAAACCAGAATACCCAGAGAGAAACCAGTGGAAACTAGCCAAACTGTGGATTTGAACCCAGGATCTTCTTACTGTGAAGCAACAACACTAACCACCATGCCAACAATCCAGACTTAACAGAAGTAGGAAAGCTATGATTTCAAGGCTTGATGCAGAAGTTTTTTGTACGTTTTTGTCCTTGACAGGTTAAACCACAATAAATAGCAATAGCATACACGTGGTGTGTGTGTGTAGTTGTCTGCCTCTTATAACTCCAGTGTTTTCCTGCAGTTTGACATCTTGTGAATTTCATGAGTTCAGCAACTAACCACTCTTACTAGAATGTATCATGTCATCTCATCAAGGACAAATTAAGTTGTTGAATTTCGTACAGATCCTTCATGATTTAATTATGTTCATAGAAACATGAAATTATTGTGTTTAAATTACAAGTTAGACTTTTTTTAATGTAAAAACCACCCAATTTACTTTTTTCGGTATACCAAAAAAAAAAAAGTAGAAGCGGCTGCTCGATTTGACTGAGATGGATGCCTTCCTGAAACCACGATCCAAAGCGCACGAGACTGAAAGTTATTGACTTACTTCACTCGAACATGAAATGAACAATTTAATCTAGCCTCTCTGCATATCATGTAGTTTCTACACTATATAGTTACACTTAACTTTAAAGCATGATGCACTTATGTTAAATACACGCAAGATGCTTACGTAAATCAAAGAGTTGGCCAATCCCTTTTTTTCAGTGTACCCAACACTGAGCTCCTGCACAGTCAGATGGAGTGAAACATAAGGTCCCAGTGGTGTACTGTTGGATTTAGCAGGTGAGCATTGTTGCCAGTCAAAACTTTCTTGGAAAAGGATTGCAAGAATCCATGTAATTATTTGTTTTACTTGAATCAAATGTATTGGTTTCATTACATCAAATAAAATAATTTTGGAAACCCGTTACATCAAACAAAACTTTCTTGGAAAAGCACTGCAAGAATCAATCTCGTTATTTGTTTTACCCCGTTCAAATCTATTGGTTTCATGACATCAAATAAATTGTTTATGGAAAACCGTTGCATCCAATAAAACTTTCTTGGAAAAGCATTGCAAGAATCAAACTCATTAATTTTTGTTTTCACTAGAATCAAAGTGTAATGTTTTTCATTACATCAAATAAAATATTTTTGGAAAACCGTTGCATCCAATAAAACTTTCTTGGAAAAGCATTGCAAGAATCCATGTAATTATTTGTTTCACTGATCAATGACTGAGTCTGAGAAAGAGTTTCATTTTTGTAAAGAACATTTTTTTAGTTGTTCTAATAAGATTTTTGTAAACTTTTACTAAACGCACACAATTTAGATTTAGGCCTGTAGTTATGAACATCTGAAGGATCGTCTCTTTTCAAAGGGAGAACATGGACAGATTTCCATATTTCAGAGATCTCACTGTTCAACCCGTTCAAATCTATTGGTTTCATTACATCAAATAAATTGTTTGTGGAAAACCGTTGCATCAAATAAAACTTTCTTGGAAAAGCATTGCAAGAATCCATGTAATTATTTGTTTTACTTGAATCAAATGTATTGGTTTCATTACATCAATAAATATTTTTGGAAACCCGTTGCATCAAACAAAACTTTCTTGGAAAAGCACTGCAAGAATCAAACTCGTTATTTGTTTTACCCCGTTCAAATCTATTGGTTTCATGACATCAAATAAATTGTTTATGGAAAACCGTTGCATCCAATAAAACTTTCTTGGAAAAGCATTGCAAGAATCAAACTCATTAATTTTGTTTTCACTAGAATCAAAGTGTAATGTTTTTCATTACATCAAATAAAATATTTTTGGAAACTCATTACATCAATTAAAACTTTCTTGGAAAAACTTTACAAGAATGAATGTAATTATTGGTTTTACAAACAAATGTATTGGTTTGTTTACTTGAAATAAAATATTTTTGGAAACTCATTGCATCCAATAAAACTTTCTTGGAAACCCTGTACATGAAGTAGAAGGTTTTTGATGTTGTAAGTTCTGGCTTTAATATTTTCAGCTGATAAGGTGAACTTCATACAAACTTTGTGTTAAAAAAATCAAACTATCTCTCGTGAGTGTGTATTGGCGTGTATTGTGACTGCTCCATCATAATGTATGGAGCAAATGTATGGAGCAAATGTCCCCCTGAGGCACAAAGGGTTCAGAGGCACATTTGGCAGCCAGGGTTAGAGCTCAGAAACGTGGAGCCTGGGGGGTTGGGGCTAACAACACTGACTGGTAAAAGAGTCTAACATCTAGGTGTTACATGGTGTTGCAGGTGATAAAGAGCCATAAACCATTGTTTTGAGGTTGTTGTGGAAGTTTTCCATTTAATAAAGCCTGCAGAGAAGCGAAGAGCGGTAGCTAACATTCTTTAATCAAGAGAAAGAACAGAACCCAAGCATGGTGAGGGACTGCCATCGCTGGGGCAGAGGGTGAGCATGGCTCTCAGTTAAATACCTCCTACAGGAACAAAAGGCAGTACACAGCTGTTTTCACACCTTTGGTCTTTCCCCCAAAAGAAAGTTTCACACTCCCTTGCTATCTCTTACAGTGGAGAAAAGACAAAAAGACTCTTCCTGTGGAGTTGTCTGCTTCCCCCCAACTTCCTTACCAGACCCCCACCGTGTGTCTAACTGTTTGAATGGAGTATGAGGCAGACATGCTAAAACAGTTACCTAAAAGCATTGCCAATAAACAAAGTGATCAATACATAAATGAAAGAAATTCCTCTAGAAGGTGATTGTCAGTTTTGTTGGGTTTTTTAGAGGCACAGAGATCCTGTTCTGCATTACTTTAGAAAAATAAAGGGGGTTTCAGAGCTGTTTATATACGAAGCAGTGTTCATAGAAACATTGATCAACCCTGTTTTTGGCATTGAGTGTTACATTTGTGACAGTTTCAATAAAAGCCTAAAAATTGTTGCATTTATACTGGAGAGCAAAGAAAGATTAAATGCTACTTGTACTATGGAAAATCAGTTTCATAAAAGCTACATAAACAGAACTGAAGAAGACTGTGTTTGTAAAACTAGTGGTAACGTGTGAGAATTATAAGACTAATTAAGTTTTAAGACTGTTTCTGCTATCGATACAATTTGTGTTGTTAATCCTGAATGATTCACGGTGACAGCATCATAAGGTCATTTTTACTACACACACACACACACACACACACACATACACACACACACACTTGGAAATCACATAGTTTGACCATAAAATCCCAGAATAATTAGTATTTGAGAATGTGGCAGCAACATCATTAAAGAAAAAATGTCTTTCCATGACACTTTCATTTAAAAATATAAAAATGTGAAGTTTTTTGTGTAAATCATTAAAACAAACAAAAAAACTTAATACCTTAAGAATCTCCTGATGAAATTTGTGAATATCTAGATCAATGGTGTTTCCATGTGAGAGTCTATAGGGCATAGACTGAGGCTGGGTTTTAGAAATACATGATGGTAACATAAGACATGTTAACTCTGAGAACACTAACATTTAGTTTAACGTGCGAGAGGTAAATGCATCACAGAAGCTAAAAAGGAGTTCCTTGTCTCTAGATTAGTTAATATAAATTGAAAATAAAGTGATTTGAACAGGTTTGATGCATTATACAAAAAAAGGTTGATGAAATTGTTCACATGATCTAAGCAAGAGTCACTCGGAATCTCAAATGTTAAAGAACACTTACTGATTGTACTTTTACTACATGAGCTAATGTAGATGCTCTAAAAGCACGCTGACTGAAAAAGAAGCACACATTTGGAGAAACTGTGCTTCTCATACTGTGAAGTTTTCTGACAAAAGTGAATTGAAAACTTATGCTGTACAGCTTACTAAGGGGTCCTGTGATGGGCCATGTGCAATTACACAAAAGAACAAGTTAAATTTCACAATAACACTGACTGGAGAAAAGCCAGTTTGGGATTCTAATTGAAATTACAACTGTAATCAGTAAAATCAGTGCTGTGATAGTTTAAGATCAAAACCTGATTTAAAACACAGTCTAACATCAACATTCTTGCCCCTGAAAATAGGCCAGGATGGCTGAAAAATGTACTTTAAAATGAGATTTTCTTTTTGTTTCATTGGAACAGTAAAGTACCATAACAAAGAAATGAGTACACCTTTGTAGATATCACTGATATGGAGTTTTTCATGTTTTACATAAAGACTTAGGGCTGCTAGTTTCCTAGTGGCATTTTCTCATTTAAACCATGGTGACTTAAAAGTTTAGCAGCAAGACACTTGTTTCCTTTGTTCCATCAAACATTTCTTTCAGCCATCTGTGTTTATCAGAGCGATATGTGACTAATTTTTTATTGAATCACCAGAAAGTACACAAACATAAGATTAAATATTTTATTTATTTATCAAAGATATATAATTACACATTGATACAATGAACAAGGTGTGTATAAAAATTACACATGGTGTAAGAAAAACATTATAACATACAAATAAGTATTTTATGATAATGTGACATACTTTAAAAGCATAAGAATAAAAGTTTTAAAAAAGTCATGTTCTTTGATGATCACATTACATGTATCACATTTTTTAAAGCATAACGTAGGGAGCAGAGTGTTCACAAAAACAGTTTTATGATTACTTTTTCCACAGTTCTTGTATGCCTCTTGCAAAACTATGTACTTTTCACCATAAGACACAATGACTCACAATTATCTAAGACCAGCCATGAAATGTCTGTCGCTTCATTACAATCATTTGTCCCCGCTGCTGCCCTCAGATCCAGTCTTCTGTACTGGGGGGTAAAATTGCTTTTTTGGTGGTTCGTAAAAAAAAATATCTCAAAAAGCGATGTTGGTGAGGGGACCAGAAACACTGGGTTGCAGAGCAGTTGGTAAGGACTTGTATATTTCTGGAGAGTCTGCAAAAGCTGTCTTGCTCGTGCTCCTGATTGGATATGTGGAGCCCGGCTCTGATATCTCACTGGTGGCAGCTAAAGGTAGGCACGCCTTGGAGGCGGAGTTGGTCTCGGGCGCAATCTTTCAAACGAGCCTCACGGCATTTCAGGCAACCTCAGGCCGGAAACAACATCCGGTCACTCGCGGTCAAAATCCACGGAGAGCTGGTGTTTCGCAGGGATCAGGTTAACACATCTGGCTTAAATGAGAGTCTAAAAAATATAAAGAAAAACAAAAAGAGTTTTAAAACACGCAAACTAGCAAAATATCAAAGGAGCATAACATAACAATAACAAGATGATATGAGATACCTGATGAGAAAATGATAGGTGATGTAGAGATGTAATGTATAAGCTTTGACGGGAGTTAAAGTCGAGCTTATATATATTTTTAAAGTGTATTGTACGTGGGATAGGCTCCAGCGCACCGCGCGAGCCTGAAAAAAGGATAAGCGGAAGCGAATGGATGGACTGATGGTGTATTGTACGTGTTACAAACCATTGTGATATTTTTTTAAATGAAAGGATTGAAAGAATCGTAAAAAGGAAAGTACAAAAATGTAGTTAGAAAGCAAGAGTAACACTTACCGAGTGATATGCACATAGGGAAAGTGAGGCGAGTTGTTGTTGATCCGTGGTTCACGGTTGTTGCGAGCTCGTCCCGCAGGCTCTTCTGCACTTCGGGCGTAGCGATGAGGCTCAAAACACCCCAATTAGACAAAGTAAAGGCGATCCGCGGTGTGAGGGGACCAAAACTTTCACCTCCTTTTAGCTGTTAGAAAAAGATTTTGCTCTCTCTTAGGCTGAAGGCATAGCCCCAAAATCGGAATCTCTCTTGCATAGGGTTTTTTTTTCCGGTAGAAAAGAAGAGTTACATTTAGGCCTAAATGTTAAATTATTTAACCTGAGTGAGAGCCAGCTGTCCATGCTTCCGAAGTCAGATGGCTTGTGAGAGACCGAAGAAAGTCTTAACCTGAGCGGGGGGATCGTGAAAATCCAAGCTGAGCGCGATTGGGTGAGTAGGGTGCGAATGGATCCGCCCCTTTTGTTATGTGATTGTCAGCGGGGCAGTAAGGTTTACCTGGTATGATTGATATGCACACAGGTAAAAGTGACGCGAATTGTTTTAGTGGTCTGGCGAAGGGGGTATTATTGTGAATTGGTCTGAGTACCGCTAATTGTTTTAGCGGTCTGGCGAAGGGGTATTATTGTGAATTGGTCTGAGTACCGCTAATTGTTTTAGTGGTCTGGCGAAGGGGGTATTATTGTGAATTGGTCTGAGTACCGCTAATTGTTTTAGTGGTCTGGCGAAGGGGGTATTATTGTGAATTGGTCTGAGTGCCGCTAATTGTTTTAGTGGTCTGGCGAAGGGGTATTATTGTGAATTGGTCTGAGTACCGCTAATTGTTTTAGTGGTCTGGCGAAGGGGTATTATTGTGAATTGGTCTGAGTGCCGCTAATTGTTTTAGTGGTCTGGCGAAGGGGTATTATTGTGAATTGGTCTGAGTACCGCTAATTGTTTTAGTGGTCTGGCGAAGGGGTATTATTGTGAATTGGTCTGAGTACCGCTAATTGTTTTAGTGGTCTGGCGAAGGGGTATTATTGTGAATTCGGTCTGAGTGGCGGCAGGGCAGCGGGGCACCTGGGAGGCGGAGTGGATCTCCGGCGCAAATTTCAAACGAGGTAAGCAGCATTCGGGGATGAGCCGGGGAACGAACAAGAAGGAAAAAGAGAATGCTCTGGTTGCGGGCCAGTGCGGCTCGGAGCGAAGGGAGAACTTAGACTCTGAGCGGGATTTGAGAAAAAAAGACTAAGGATTTGGTTTCAGGATTTGCCCTGTTATCGAATATAAGGTTTTGGGTATACGGGGTTCCCTACAGGTTATTTCTAGGGGTTTTTTGTTTTGCGTATTTTTGGAGAGAAACCGCGGAGGTTTTTTTTTGTTTTTCAGGAGGATTGGCCGGTTATGTGCCTAAGGATCGCGAGTAAGAACTTAGACACGGAGCTAGTGATAGGGCTGTTTTTTGAGAAAAAAAGACTAAGGCTTTTGTTTCAGGATTTGCCCTGTTATCGAGTATAAGGCTTGGGGATAGGAGGGTGCCTACAGGTTATTTCTAGGGGTTTTGGAGAAAAAACGCAGAGGGTTTTTTGTTTTGTTTTGTTTTTCAGGAGGTTTTTTTTTGTTGTTTGTTTTTTTGCTGTAAGCCGCTGGGAGCCGCGGTGCGTTTATGATCGCGAGAGTTTTTTGCGACTCGGACTTTGATTTTAAATTTCTTTGTTCGGATTAAACAAATGCATATAAATTTAAATAAACTTTTCCCACAAGGCATGCACCCTGTATGTCTGGCCATACTGAACGTTACAAAAGCACAAGTTTAACTAAGCACATTTATACTGGTTTAACACATTTTCACCCATAAACACGGAGCCCCCACAGAAGCACGGTCCCGAGTCAGGCGCGCGCACGAGCGCGCCTAGACACACAGGCGCGCTCGTGCGCGCCCTGTGCACTCATGCGCTGTCATGCGCTGACCCACCACCAGATGGCGTTTCTTTAGGGAAAAAAGGAAAAAGTTTTTAATGGATTAAAAAAAATAAAAGAATGCTATTTGATATAAAAACTTTTCTAAAATAAGCAATTAGTTCTTATTTTTGGGGGAAGAAAAGCCAAGAACTAGCATATTTTGGATGAATATCATATTTTTATGAAAATCATAATTTTTATGAATATCATAATTTAATTATTATCATAATTTAATTATTATCATAATTTAATTACTTCCTGAGCTCATGAATAATTCATAGAACCTAACACTCAAAAAGCTCATGAATATTTTGACAGAAGGGGTCTATTATCCCTCTCTACTTTGTATACATTCTACCACAGGCAATGTATGAAAAAATCTTTACTGCAGATACTAATTTGACTAATTTAATAATACTAATTTTGTGTTGTAAGATTTATGAGTTTCATACATTCATAGTGGAACTTGGGAGAGCTTGACATTTTCTCAGGTGGTACACACTGTATAAAGTTTGAGAAACACTGATAAGTGTATGTGTGCTTTTCAGTGTTGGGACTAACGCGTTATTAAGTAACGCGTTACAGTAACTACGTTATTATTGTGGTAACGAGCACGGTAACTAGTTATTATGCCAAAACCAGGAACGCGTTACTCGTTACTGGGATTTAGATAGGCTCGTTACTCGTTACTTCGTGTGGTGGATATCGCGGAGCTTCCGCAGATTCAATAACATTAGCAAGTGGTGGAGGCCAGCAGGTGGATGAAGGAAAAGGGAGGCAAGAGGAGAGACCCGAAGCGGCCGCCGGTCCGCGTGTCAGGTGAACTGAACTTCAGGTAAGAAGTTATGACCTGCAGTCTATCTGAGTCAGATATAAACCAAGTTTAGGTGGAGTTTATTTTCGGTATGCTGACATTTTCGTACTGCGTGCTAGCTAGCATGACGGAGTTTCTATACAGCTGGGTGGGTGCTATGTTACTGATGTTGAACTTTATTGTGTTCATACGGTTAATTATTAGAGTTGCCAACCGTCCCCTAAAAAACAGAATCGTCTGGTATTCAGAGAAAATATTACGCGTTTCGTACTGAGGTGAAAAGGAACAGTTTGTCCCGGACTTCAGCTACAATGAAAAAGACACAAAGCTGAAGCTGCACAGCTGCCTCTTCTTCTCTCATTCTCTCCTCTCCCGCTTCTACTTCAATCATGAAACTGATCAATGCTCAGCTGATCGGCTTTTCTCTCTTGTTTGTTTATCGCCCACTTTGCGCCAGAAAGAGGAAACCAGCGGATGTCGCGTTAAACAACAGCAGCACGTTTAAGCTTGATCAGCTGTTGTTAGAATTTATTTAATATTAATTTCTAGTATCAGCTGATGTTTGCTGGAGCCACAGCTGTAAAGCTGCTGGTCATGATATCGGTTTGGTTATCTGGTGAGAGGGAAACATGAAGATGAAACCAGGAGATGTCCTTACTGAATCATCAGAGCTGAACAGGTGATGGAGAAACAGGTTTACCTTTTAGGTGACATGAATGAGTTGAAGGGAAGTTATAAACTGTTTCTGAGAGACAAATAACACCAGCATCCTTTTCTACGTAGCTGACATCTGGTAACTGTGCAGGGGCGGATCTAGCAAAGTGTTGCCAGGGGGCCAGGTAGGGCATTAACAGGGAAAGGGGGGAACAAACAAATACTTTTCTTTCTTATTCTCATTTAAAATGTCTAGCTTTTAAAAAAAATTATTATCTGAGTCTTACAACAAACAATTGATAGATTGATACATATATACCATCAGAACAGTGTACATCACTGTCACAACAGTGTTTATTTTCATTCAAAGGCTTTATGATTTTTCCTATAATGGTGGGCCGGTCTCTAGTCAAAATGCCCGGGACGATTTTTTTGTCCCAGTCCAGCCCTGGATGCAGCTCATCTGCAGTCTGGTGTTACCTACCTCTTCCTATTCAGAAGGCAGAATTTCCAAGTTCTGAGTACAATCGAAAGCACCACGACTGCAGTTTTTGTGTTGGATGTAAAAAGCAGGCTAGAATCATGGCGGCGGTCAACGACGGTCCAGGCGTGGGATTTCTCTCGTGGAAATATGCACATTATTTTTTCCTTTCTGTTGGTAGGTGGCACAGTGCACTTGTGGCAAGTAAGCAAGCTAGAAGACTGGCAATCTTGCTGGGTATCCAGTTACGGAAGCAACACATTAACAAGAGAATTCTGAGTAAAACCAAAGTTACTTTCCCTAGTAACTAGTTACTTTGAAAGTAACGAGTAACTTGAAGTAACTGAGTTACTTTTTTAGAGAAGTAACTAGTAATGTAACTAAGTTACTAATTTAAAGTAACTTACCCAACACTGGTGCTTTTGGAAAACATTTAAAGCTGCAGTACAGAATCTTTGAAACAAGCTTAAAACATTTTTAGAATATAAACAGAGCACTCTGCTTCTCGTTACAGCTCCTCACTCCACCAGGGCTCTGTTTGGCACTTTCTGCGCAAATGTGATGTACGTACTGTAAAAATGGGCTAAAATCGCCCCTGCTCTGATCTATATGGCACCAACAGCTCAGGCTGCTTTGGGCTCAAAGGGCGAGCTGTGGTCTTTCTAAGTACTTGGTGGGTGTACATGCTGTAACTGCTCCTGAGCTTTGGAAACCAAAACCTGAAATGTAACCCCCTCTAAAATCTCAGATTGCATTAATGTTTGTGCGCGGACCAAACAGCTGAGATATTGGTGAGCAGGTTTGTCAACTGTATAATTTTGAGTAGGGATGGGGGTTCTGACATAAACGGTAGTAACCAGACCGAAAAGCAGCACACATTTCGGTGCTTTATTTCGGTGCTTTTTTTTCCTGAGATGTCAAACACTTTGGATTCGAGCCAATCATTTAACGTTTCCGAGGATAGTAGGCGGGCCCAGGTACATCGGTTCTTTTAGAGCAGAGCTACAGATTAAAAATGCCCAAGGCGAAGCGATCAAAAGTCTGGCTGTACTTCACAGCAAAAGATGCAAACTCAGCAGCCTGCAACAAGTGCTTTAAGGTGATACTGTGCAAAGGAGGTAACACCTCAAATCTGATGAAACACCTGGTGACGCATAGCGTTTTTTAAGCCGAGAAATGCACCGTATTTGATAATTTGCTGCAAGACCTCACACCGTGCACATCTACTGCGGGTGCGGTGCCTGTTATCGACCCGGAGTTAGCAACATCCCCCAAAAACCCGAAGAGTAGAGTCCTGGCCCCTAGCTCTGCCAGTGTAGCAGAAATGATGACGGATGATGATGGCAGCAGCAGCCGTTCTTCTCTGCGTGAGTAGCTTAATGTTGTTCGTGTGTAATTAACGTTGAGTACGCTAACCACGTTATTACATTAATGCATGTAAGGTGAACTAGCAAACACTGTCGTAGTTACATGCAGCTGTCTTCTTGTTTGATGGCAGATACTCCCTTCACCCTGGCCAAAAAGGCTAAAATGACCAAAGAAAAAGTGGGAAACAGCTAAACATGAGAGGTTTTTGGACAAAGTTTGTGTTTTTTTCCATTGATTAAGCACTGCTTCCATCCAAGAGTGATACCATATATGCCCTATAGCTGCAGACAAGGCTAACATTGTTATCTTTTTACAAAAAAAACAGCTAAAAATGAGAGGTTTTAGGACAAATTTGTGTTTTCCATTCTTTAAGCACCGGTTTGAGCACCGTTTAAGCACCGGCACCGTTTCAAAAGTACCGGTTTGGTACTGGTATTGAAACATTATTTAATTGTGTGGATGCTGGTTAAGCATCCACACTATTGAGTTCCTCTTGGGACTTCCGTACACTTTTTGGCACTTAACTACTTCCACAATTTTCAGCCGATTTTCACCGTTCAAATTTTAAACTATTCTGCTATTTCTGCTAATGTGTGCTATGTCTTTTGGTATTTTTCACTATTATACTTTTTAAAATATTAAGCTTAATTTGTCCCATTGAAATGAATGGGAAACTTCCGCAATTCTGCTAAAACTTGCTTGTTTTTGAAACTTAACTACTTTTTCCTACTTTCACGTAGAACAACCATTCAAACTTTAAAATGTTCTCAAATTATTGGGCTATTCAGGTATAAATCAGCTTTTTCAAATCTTTTACCATTTTATTTTTATCCCTCTTAAAGTTTTGAGTTGCAAAATTGTGATTTTTCACAAAATACATGCGTTGTTATGGTTGCTATGCACTTGGCTTTCAGTGTGCCACTGTAGGTTTCGCAGTCTTCTCTTCATGTCCGAACAACTTCTTGCTACTTGCTCAATTTTCACTCAACTTCCACAAATTATACATCAAAACGTAGGTATTTTTGCTGGCTTTCAGAAAATGTCACTATCATGGTTGTGAGATTTATAGAATTTTGGCAAATCTCCTCAGACCAACACAAATTCTGAAAACTCTCCATAGAAAGTCAATGGAGAGTTTGTTCAAAATCACCGCTTGATTTTTGTAATGAGAGGCATATTCGAATCGTCATATCTCCTTAACGAAGCGAAGTTAAGACATGAGGCTTGTCCCGGTATATCTTCAGACACTCCTGACGCTCACAATTCAAGAATTTTTTTCTCACCTATTACCGTTCTGGAATGAGTTACACTTGTTTGAGGGTAGGAAATTCGTCCTTCGCTCAGATTTCTTCAGATTTCAAACTCTGGAAATGAGGCAATTTTTTCTCTCGTCATATCTTTTTGATGGATTTCCACAGAGACCTGAATATTTCCATGACTGTTCACCAAAGCCTGCTGTCTCTTACGGTGAAAGAATGATATCGATACTCCAAATAGATTTAGAGTTAGAAAGCGTTGTTTGAGGGCAGGTCAAGGCAGTTTTTGCTTCGCCTCTACTCAGTTATGGTCAATTACAAGTCAAATA
Organism: Oreochromis niloticus; assembly: GCF_001858045.2. Classification (NCBI taxonomy): domain Eukaryota; kingdom Metazoa; phylum Chordata; class Actinopteri; order Cichliformes; family Cichlidae; genus Oreochromis; species Oreochromis niloticus. The sequence continues at coordinate 9,101,913 of NC_031973.2, forward strand.
TCTTTAATGATTCATATTTTAATGATAAATTGTCAACACCTGAAGATTCCCCCATCTCTTCTGAACAAAACGGTGTAAGAATGACTGTTCTAGCCCCTACGGTTAGGAAATTATGGTCATTTGTTTGAGGGGAGTCCTCACTATGAGAAATAGACTGCAGAAATCCTGTCTCTCTCTGTGCTGAGTGTGTGTAAAAACAGGTGCACCTGTTTTGGCGGGAAAAAGTACACAGCCTCTCTGATTGGTGGATTCAAATTTAGCAGCTCCCAGGCTGCTTGACTGACCTAGAAAGTTTCTCCTCTCTCCCTGTGTGTGTGTGTGTGTGTGTGTGTGTGTGTGTGTGTGACAGAGAGAGAGAGAGAGGGAGAGAGAGCCTTTTTATGGGAGCATCTTATTGTATGATTTAAATTCAATATATTTAGACTGGTTGACTGAATTTGATCCTGTGTGTGTCTCTCTGTGCATGTGTGTTTCCATATGTGTCCATATTTGTGATTGTGTGACTGTTATACTTTTTTTTGCTGAGTTTTTTTTCATTTAACAAGTACATTTGAAGGATCCTTAGCATGTTCAGCATTTTTTCAGCTGTCCATTTTGCTTTTCCAATTTTTCTATTTAAGTTATTACTATTGTGCTAAGTCATAGCATTTCTGCTGCTTTTCAGTATTTGTGCTAAATACAGCATTTCTGCTAAATCATACTATTTCTGCTATTTTATAAGATTTGTGCTTAATACAGCATTTGTGCTAAACCAGCCAATCATATCTGGGGGCTGGCACACTCAAATTTGCATATTGTTGCCTTCATGGCTTCCCAGCCAGCCAATCATATGTGAGGGCTGTTATATTCAAATTTGCATATTGGGGCATTCATGGCTTCCTAGCCAGCCAATCATATCTGAAGGCTGACACATTCAAATTTGCATATTGGGGCATTCATAGCTTCTAAGCCAACCAATCATCTATGTCATATATCTATAATATTTCATATTTTTATTTTAAATGGTCAACATTTCAAGATTCCCCCATGTCTTCTGAACAAAACGGTCTTAGAATGACCGTTTTAGCCCCTACGGTTAGGAATTTATGGCTGTTTGTTTGAGGGGAGTCCTCACTATGAGAAATAGACTGCAAAAATCCTGTCTCTCTCTGTGCTGCATGTGTAAAAGCCTGCACTTGGTGCACCAGTTTTGGCGGGAAAAAGCACACAGCCTCTCTGATTGGTGGATCCAAATTGAGAAGCTCACAGCTATTTGACTGACCTAGAAACATGCTGTTAACAGCCCCTGTTCACTTGCTGCTGCTGCTGCTGCTTTGTGTGTGTGTGTGTGTGTGTGTGTGAGAGCGAGAGAGAGAGAGAGAGAGAGAGAGACAAAGACAATTTTTCGGGCAGCATGTCATTGTTGGATAAAAATATAATATATTCAGACTGGCTGACTGGCATAGACCCTGTTTGTGTCTCTCTCTCTGTACATTTGTGTATCCATATTTGATTTTGTGTGTATCTGTTGATTTGTGTATCCATATTTGAGTTTTTGTGTATCTGTTGGCTGTTCTTATTTGGGGTTTTTTCTAAATGTATTTTTATTTTATTTTTTCACAGGTGAACAAAAATTAGTTTTGGGCAAACTTAACCATGTTCCTTTTTATTCAGCTTGTCATTTTACCTATCCAATATTTTCACTTAAGTTATTACTATTCTGCTCAATCATAGTATCTGTTCTAAATCATTTTTATTAAGCTATATTGTAGGATTTCTGCTAAATCATATTATTTCTACTATATTATATTTTTCTTTCTAAATATAGCATTTCTGCTATAGAATAGTATTTCTGCTATGTTATAATACTTGTGCTAAGCTGGAGCATTTTTGCTAAAACATAGTATTCATTTAAAATGACAATATTCATAGTATATTACACTGTTTGTGGTAAATCACAGCTTTTCTGCTATGTTGTACTGTTTTTCTAAATCATAGTATTTCTGTAATGTTTAAGAATGTTTGGCTAAATATATTCTTTGTTTTATCTTATACTATTTCTCCTAAATTCTTGTATTTTTGAGAAGTTATCGTGTTTCTGGTAAGTTACAATGTTTCTGCTAAGTTCTGCTATGCTATTGTATTTCTGCCAAGTATTATGTTTCCTCTAAGATACTGCAGTTCTGCTAAGTTACTACATTTTAGCAAAGTTCCTTTGCTTCTGCAAATTTTTACAATTTCTGCAACTTTTCAGCTTTTTCAGCTAGTTTTAGCAGACAGCTTCAGCATTACAGCATCCACACTGCATTTTCGCAGGAAATGCAAATTTTTCTAGTTATACTTGATATTTATGTGGTAGGAATCAAATAATTTGTGATGTGTTTTGATACAAAGTTTTAGTTGGGTATTTGTCTTATTACATTTAATAGTTAATTGTATTTGTATTAATTTTAAGGTTTTTACTGAAGCTGCCTTTTCTTCTCTCATTCTCTCCTGTTCCTACTTCAATCACGAAACTGATCAATGATCAGCTGATTGGCTTTCCTCTGTTGTTTATTTATCGCCCACTTTGCACCAGAAAAAGGAAACCAGCGGATGTCGCACTAAACAACAGCAATGCGTTTAAGCTTGATGAGCTGTTGTTAGAATTTATTTAATATTAATTTCTAGTATCAGCTGATGTTTGCTGGAGCCACAGCTGTAAAGCTGCTGGTCATGATGTCAGTTTGGATATGTGGTGAGAGGGAAACATGAAGATGAAACCAGGAGATGTCCTTACTGAATCATCAGAGCTGAACAGGTGATGGAGAAACAGGTTTACCTTTTAGGTGACATGAATGAGTTGAAGGGAAGTTGTGAACTGTTTCTGAGAGAGAAATAACACCAGGATCCTTTTCTAAGTAGCTGACAGCTGGTAACTGTGCAGGGGCGGGTCTAGCAAAGTTATGCCAGGGGGCCAGGTAGGGCATTAACAGGGAAAGGGGGGCACAAAGAAATATTTTTCTTTCTTATTCTCATTTAAAATATCTAGCTTTTATTAAATAATTATCTGAATCTTGCGAACAACGTTTTTATCTGACGTAAAATGTATAGAGATCATACATATACCAACAAGACAGTGTACATCACTGTCACAACAGCATTTGTTTTCATTCAAAGGCTTTATGGCTTTAATACCTGGTGGGCCGGTCTCTAGTCAAAATGCCCAATTTTTTGTCCCAGTCCAGCCCTGCAGGTTAATACTGGCAGTGTCACCATGCCAGCTGACTGTATTTCATCATCAGCCAGTGTTGTTCTTTATACATCAATATTACCAAAGTTTACCATAAGGCAGCATAGAAAGTATTTACTTGCTTTCAGGTTTTATTCAAATGTTAGTCTTTTTATTTGTTTCCCCACTTTTTTCCTGTTTCAAAATCAAACACCAGTTTGTGAGAAGATTATCTTCTTTTTTTAATTGGCAGATAAAGTTTTGCATTGGCTAATTTGCCAATTATATGTTAAAAATGTTTGTGTTTTAATATTCAAAAATGTTTTTGCCCAAAACATATGTGCACTATATGTCAGTAAAAATACTATGCAAATATTGCTGTCCTTGAATGCTGAATAAACACTGACAAAGCACTGATTGTATCTCTTGTACTTTATCAACGCAGTATCTAAAAACTTTGCACTGTAGTGGTTAAAATCTCATTCTAATAAGAGTCAAAAGCGCATTTGGTTATTAGGTTTACAGGGTTATTGAATTATGGTTAACGGTTGGTAGAATTTTTTTTAACATTATCTGCCAATTACATCTGCCACCCTTCTCCAAATCTGTGCCCCTACCTGGCCCCCCCAACAAAAATTTTCTAGACACGCCACTGCTGCCCAGGGCCTGCAGATCGAAATTACCTAGCAGTTAAATTTGGTACATAGAAATAGAAATAAAATTAAATAGGGGTGAGACTGGATTAAAAACATTAATCTAATTAATTAGAGGCTTTGTAATGAATTAATCTCAATTATTCGCATTTTATCACACAAGAAAATTCACCCCAAAGTGCAAATGTTTTTTTTTAATTTAAAAGGGTTTTAGTGGGTGGCAGAATCAAATAATAGACAACAACATGGATATTGTAATATCAAGCTCTTTTATTTCTGAAAAAAACCCCCAAACATTTAAACTGGATTTCAATTCAAAAGAGAGAAACAAAAATAATATCTCTGGGCAAAATTGGGCAGTACTTTAGGTACATTTTCAAAATGGTATTGTCTTTAAATAATTAATAATATAAAGTTCTACATAACCAGAGATGGGCAGTAACGGGTTACTGTAATCCGATTACTTTTTTCAAGTAACGAGTAAAGTAAGGGATTACTATTGCAAAAACGGTAATTATATTACCATTACTATCCTGTAAGCACGCTGCGTTACTGCGTTACTAAAACCGTGATTTTTTTGCGAGAATGTCTCATGACAGTGACGTAAGCGAGTGCGACGTTCGTGACAACAACTGTCTGCAGATCAACAATGGATAATATATCGAGTGCGGGAGAGAGTATGAGCGTGCAGCGTTTAAAGCGTGGAAGTACTGACCTTATTTTGAGTTTGAGTCCATAAAAAGTGACAAAAACATTAGTGTCCGTTGTGCGTGGGAAGAAAACATCTTTTTACAGCGAAAAAAACCCCTAAACTTCCAAGCAAGCACCGAGTGCGCTACCACGTAATTGGGTGTGCCTGCCCTGGTGCAGGCACACCTGCACCAGGGCAAAACCAGGGCAAACCTTCGCCTGCTCCACTCCTGGTTTACAGATGAAAATAGAGCAACAGGACCGCTGAGTCTTTGATTTTATTTATTTTCGGCTGTGTTTTACTTTCATCTATTTGAAAGAGTGAGTGTAAACACAAAAAAATATTTTATTTTATGTGCTGGAATGTGCAGAAAATAGGTTTAAATGTTAGACAAATTTCTTCCAGTCAGAGAATGTTGCATATAATAAAATTTTTGCTTGATGCATAAAGTTAAAAGATTAAAAAACAAGTTTGATGGATGGATTATGTAGAAAAAGTAGAAATGGGCTAAAAGATCTATTGCTTTATCACCTATTTAGGTTGTTGTGTTTTTAAAAAGTAACTAAGTAATTAATTACGTTTGAAAATAGTAATCAGTAAAGTAACAGGATTACTTTTTGGGGAAGTAATCAGTAATTAGTTACTGATTACTTTTTCAAGTAACTTGACCAACACTGTACATAACACACACACACACATAAAACATATTAAGGATTGTACAACATAAAACTGTTGTCGGAACCATACTGAATTTCACCAGAGAAACATACACACACACACACACACACACACACACACATATGAAGAGAGAGAGAGAGAGAGACTAGTATGTAAACGGCTCCCAAACAGCCATTATAATTCGTCATACAACAATTGACATTGACTAATTAATATTGTGCTGAACACAGTCCAAAAGATTCAGTAAGCTACATCAGAGTCTACTCTTTACTATCATAGCCAAGTGACACTTTACTATCCCTACTAATTGATGTTGTCTTGTTGTATCTTTGTTGTGGTCAGTGCTATCCTCAATGCTGTTGCATGCTGGGGCAGCAGGTTGAGGGGCACAGATGCCATTTATTATTTGTCTCTCAGAAACAGTTCATAACTTCCCTTCAACTCATTCATGTCACCTAAAGGTAAACCTGTTTCTCCATCACCTGGTCAGCTCTGATGATTCAGTAAGGACATCTCGTGGTTTCATCTTCATGTTTCCCTCTCACCACATATCCAAACCGATATCATGACCAGTGATGGGAATAACGGCGTTACAAGTAACGGCGTTACTTTTTTCAGTAACAAGTAATCTAACTAATTACTATTCCTATCGTTACAACGGCGTTACAGTTACTAACAAGGAAACGCGGTCCGTTACTATTTTTCAACAAACAGACGGTTGAAGCTGTGTTCAGCTTACCGCATCTTATATCAGTTGCACGGAAGTAGCTGTAAGTAATCTGGACGCTACAGCTTTAAGCAGCTGCGCGCTCCCGCGGACGGTAATCACGATCACTGTCTAGCACAACACCTGGAGCTCAGGGGGCAAAACAATCGCATGAGTGCTGCTGTTTGACTGAGGAAGAATAAAGTAGTAGTGGTAAGTCAATCACATGACCACTTAAAGACAAAGCAACAAGATGCCAGTTTTTAAACTGTGTTGATAGGCCACGTAAAACCAGAGTCATGATAAACAATATATACGCGGCGTTTTTTCCTCAATAGTTTCGCCACGTTAGCGCTAGCAAGCACTCTCTGCTTATGAGCAAAAAAACAAAACAAAAAAAAGTTTTAGGAGTGACAGCGAGAGAAAGAGAGAGAGAGAAAGAGAGAGGGAGAGAGAGAAAGAAAGTGAGAGAGAGAGAGAGGGAGAAAGAGAAAGAGAGAGAGCAGGAAAAGAGAGAGAGCGAGGTTTGAGATGTGAGATTTGTGACGTTTAGCGTGTTTGGGGTGTGTAGTTAATGTGTTGTCTTGTGTAGTTAGTGTGTAGTGTTGTGGATAGTTTTGTGTTGTGTGTCAGAACAATGAGGCGACTGCTGTCTCCAGGTAGAAACAGCAGTGATACACCTGCTGCTGTCAGACCTGCAGGTATCAGGCTGTGATGTTCTCCTTTATAGTGGACAGAAATAATTTTTTTGGAGTGGCACAAATAATTTCTGCGGCATCTTATTGAAGAACAGCTGATTGTTCTTTAAATAGTTTGAAATGGTTATTTAAAAAAAGGGTAAAAGGTAAATGGATGCAAATAACTTTGTTGTTTGCAAAACTTGTGCATAGGATTTTAAAATTGACAATTAATATTTGCATTTGAAGTTATGAAATATGATTCATTAAACATGTTTATGGTTGTTACAGCCATGGAGCGCCTTGGCATTGTACAGCGCTCGAACAGTGCATGGGCCTCTCTGCTTCACATGGTTCCCAAATCAGACGGTCGGTGGCAGCCATGTGGAGATTTCCGCCGTTTAAATAATGCCACGGAGAATGACCATTACCCCATCCCCAACATTCAGGATTTTTCCGCCAATCTCGCCGGGACCTTGATTTTTTCTAAAATTGACTTGGTGCGGGGGTATCACCAGATTCCTGTGCGTGCCGAAGACGTTCCTAAAACCTCTGTCATTACCCCCTTCGGCTTGTTCGAGTTTTTGCGCATGCCTTTTGGCCTGAAAGGTGCCGCCCAGACCTTTCAGCGGCTGATGGACTCCGTTTTGCGCGGGCTTCCGTTCGTTTTTTTTTACCTGGACGATATTTTGGTGGCCAGCTGCTCGGCGAGGCAGCACGAGTCCCATCTGCGCCAGGTTTTCCAGCGTTTGGCAGCGCACGGCCTGATCATCAACCCTTCCAAGTGCCAGTTTGGGTTGCCTGTTCTGGATTTCCTCAGGCACCGCATTTCCGCTGAGGGTGTGGTTCCGTTGCCCAACAGAGTCCAGGCAGTTTCGGTTTTTCCGCATCCCACGTCGGTTAAAGCGTTGCAGGAGTTCTTAGGGATGATCAATATTTACAACCGCTTTATCCCGAGAGCTGCCCACCTGCTACAGCCGCTCTATGCTGCCTTAAAAGGTAAAACAGCCAAAGATCCTGTTGACTGGCTGCCGGAACGCATCCAGGCATTTTCCACAGCCAAGTCTGCACTGGCTGACGCCGCCCTGCTGGCCCACCTGTTTCTGTCGGCGGAGATCGCATTGACCACCAACGCATCCGACGTGGCAGTGGGTGCCGTGTTGGAACAGCGGGTTTCAGGTGTCTGGCAACCGCTCGCCTTTTTCAGTTGTACGCTCCGGGATGCCGAACGCAAGTACAGTGTTTTCGACAGGGAGTTGCTGGCCCTGCACCTCGCGACACGACATTTTTGTTTTTTCCTCGAGGTTTTGACCACAAACCTTTGACATTTGCCATGTCCAAGGTCTCTGACCCATGGAGCACACGCCAGCAGTGCCAGTTGGCGGCCATTTCAGAGTTTACCACAGACATTCAGCATGTGGCTGGTAAGTCCAATCACGTCGCTGACTGTCTCTCACGCGTGTTGGTTTCTCCAGTGTATGTCGGCGTCGACTACGCTGCCATGGCCGCTGAGCAATGTGCTGACCCGGATGTCCTTGCCCTTGTGAGATTATTCTGTTATCATATGTTACCTTATATATGTAATCAAAGTAGTTGAATTATGATATTGCTGTAGATCATATTATACCCCTTAATATAGAGTGTGTGATCAGTATGTAGTTTTAGTTTGCATTATACTTCTGACTTAAAAGAGTGTGAAAAACATTAGATCTATTTGATTGACCTGCATTACTCAACACTGTTGAATGTGTTACATGGTTTCTTGACATTTCATACTGCTGAATCATGAAGAGAATGTTGTGTGCAGAAGACCTTGTACTGATAAATGGGAGAAACAGACTACGTTCCATACCCCCACCTTTACAGAGAGCAGAAAGACAGGGAGCCGAGGTCATAACTTAGGCGCCGTGTGAGAGAAAGAATGTGAATGTTTAGGGTTTTATGACTAGGTGGGGGCTACTAGAGGCTATAAAAGGCTGAGTAACCCGTCACCATTTTGAGACTTGCTGTGACCCTCTGCAGGCAGGTCTCCCCATCATGATGGTTCTTATGCTCATAAAGTGTTGAATTGTATGGAATAAATAATTGTTGATTGAGCATTTATACACCGAGTATTGTCCTTCCTTCAGCCCAAAGATTAAAAGAATTGGGAGATTTTAACAACTTGGTGCCGGTGACCCGGATCTTTGGTGTGCTGAGGAGGGGCAGATTTGGCCTGTGGTGAGATCGTGGGGCGAGGCGAACAGAAAGGACCGGTCCAAACAAAAAGGTAAGCACAGCCTGTTGTATTATAAATACCAAATGTGCATATTGGGCTTTCCAAATTAATCTGTTCGCTGAGTTACACGTATTTTCACATTAAATTTGTCGGTGTCTGGTTTTTGGCGCAAGATACTAACAACAAAAGTTGAGGCTGAATTCCAGTGTGTTAAATGAACTGCTTCTAGCAAGAAACTAATAACATACTACGTTGAGTCTAGTTGCAGCTGAACTGCCTCTAGCAAGATACTAATTACATACTACGTTGAGTCTAGTTGCAGCCCACTTTACCTTCCACATTTAACTTTGTCTAAGACTGGCTTCTGTAGCAATAATACATTAGAATCTTTGGAGACGCGGCCATAAGTCCAGTACATTGAATAGAGGTTTGAAGTGGGTTATGGTGTCGGATATAAGCCCTCGTTGATGCGGTCATAAAATTAGTACAGAATTAAGGTTAAGCAGATACTGGCTTATGGTGTCGGTTAAGCGCTAGCAACGCGTAATGCGAAACACGTCCGTAGGTTTTGGTTTATGATACGGCCGTGTTCTGGTGATGCGGCCATAAGTACAGTAGTGAGGGGTTGCTGGTTTCAGCACATTGAATAGAGGTGAGACGGTGGTTTATGGTGTCGGTTAAGCCTCGAGGGTTGCGGCCATAAAATTATAAGTAAAATATTTACTTCACCCCGATTAAAGGTAAAGCAGACGCTGGCTTATGGTGTTGGTTTTGAGCCTCGGGGACGAGCATCACTTCTGTTTTATGATGCGATTTTGCCCCGTGGTGGCGGTCATAAGCGCAGTAAAAGGGGTACATGGTGTATGGTGCGATTGTGCTTCAGAAGAGTTCTAACAGTTGAGTTCAGAGGTTTCTGTGTAAATTTCCGCTGATGAGAAGCGCTCTCTGTGGGTCTCACTGCTGGTGAAACGCGCTGTGTGTGTGAGGCGCGCACTGGGTGCTGTTCTGTGTGTGAAGCGCGCTCTGGGTGCTGCTCTGTGTGTGAGGCGCGCTCTGGGTGTGTTTCCGTGTGTGAAGCGTGAACACAGTGACAGTGACGGTTGATGTGTGATTAGGAGGACACTAGAGTAAAGACACATTTTAGGATCAAAGGTTGATACCTAGTGTACCTGTGGAAATTAATTTTGTTCAAGGTGTGGCAACCCCCCTGTCTGTGGACACACAGGCCGGTCCAGCGTCGTCTGGGTGCCGAGGTGGCGACTTGGGAACTGAGGACTCCCGCATAGCTACAGAATAACACTGGAACGGCCGTGTAATCACGGGTTCACATTTATTCTGGAATAGACCAAGACACATTTTGTGATCAAAGGTTGAGTTCTATAGTAGTCAAAAAGAAAACCGAGGTTAAAGTCCTCATTTCTTAAAATAGAGGTTAGAGTCCTCGTTTCAGTGACGTTTCAGTGGTTAAAATTGTTGTGTGCCTGTCCCCTGATAGCGTGAAATTACGAATAAAGAGGGAATTTGGAGCCACATAGAGATAGACGGGCATAATTGGGTGTATTACTCTGTGGTGTAATAAAAAATAAAAAAAAAAGGAGAGAGAGAGAGTAAGAGGTGTGTAGTGGAGAATTATTGAGAAGCAGAGAGAGGAATGTGTTGGGAGACTGGCGTGCAGTTTGCGCTGTCAAGGTGGGCGTGTTGCCTGCTTATCTGTTTAACAGTGATGAAAGTGATATTAAATAAATCTCTTAGTGTGTTAATACAGGAAGCTACGGACCTGGACCAACTGCCCCCACAAGCTCAGCGGCCGAAGCAAAATTATAGTAAGGGGAACCACACCCAGCAAGAATCAGCAGCTGTGAAACAGACAGCAGCGAGGAGAGAATTAGAGGAGAAACTAAATCTGTAAGAGGACACAAAATTGGGTGGAAAGTGGGGCCGACGGACTTGTGGAGGTTGGGAAGGCGTCCGGAGCATCACAACGAAAGGTGAAACAAAAACACACACAAGCAGAGAAATGTGAGAGAAAGGCTCCTTTTAAGGTAACGCCTAGTTTGGGTTAAAAAGTTAAAAAGTTAAAAAAGAAAAGAAAAGAAAAGAAAAGAAAGAAAATGACCCGCCTACAAATGCACACACACGCAATGAAGAAACAGCTTACACTCATGAACATGTGAAGATTTTCCAGCAAGGTTAAAGCAGCAAAAATTAACATACTTCTGTTGTTAAATGATGAAGTTTATCCATTACTAACAAAGAAACCCTCTGGGTTGCAGGACAACAATTTAGCTTCAAAGAAAAAAGAAAATAAAGAGACTGGTATGACCAACCAGTGATGAAATAACAAATTTAGTGGTTAACAGTCAAATTGTGAGATGTTTTCTGATGATTGAACAACACAAGTGATTACTGACGGAAAGAAAATTTCTCTTTTGTGACTTTAAACATGATCTTAGGAATTTGAACATGTGCATGTTGTCCTGTCAACTTGGTGGGTTATGAGTTGATTATATCGTGAGGGGAAAAAAAAAAAAAAAAAAAAAAAAAAAAAAAAAAGGGGGAGAGAAGGCTGACACAGGGCCTGGCCCGGTGTTTCTCCCCTCTCGTTGTAACACAGCCAACACAACATCATTTTCCTGTTCGTACACTTCTGTTTGTTTGTTTTTGGTTTGTTTTGTTTTTTGTTTTTCTCTTTATGTTTAATTACAGGCTGCTTTGCTGGCCCTGAAAGCCGAGGCTGACCTGGACTCCTGCTCTCCCCTCTACGTGATCCTGACCAAATGCTGCAACAGCTGGACCTGAAAATGTCAGTGCTGCAGGAATGCGATCTCATGCAGCAGAGATGGAGAGCACTAAACCTAAGGCCCGTTTCACTACACGGGGGAAAATTCCCAGACTGCGTCAGCTGACAGAGCTGTGACGAGACGCCTGCCAAGCCCGAATGAAAAGTAAGGTCAAGCAAAAGGATGCTGATCTTGATAACTCTGCATTAACACTGTGCAGGACAGTGATGGACCAACACGCATGATCGGGCAGCAAAAAGGGCGTGACAGAGACAGGAGGAGTAACTGAGGTCAAAAGGCACCTCAGAATGGACAAAAACACAGAAGAAGATGCAGGTTTCACCTACCTACGGTGAGCATGGACATTGGAGAAAGGACTGCCCCAATTGGGGTCAGAACCAGGACGGACTGAACTTTGAGCAGCAGCAGCAGCAATGGTCGCAAACAGACTGAAAAGGAGGAGGGCAGGACCCCAGGGCACGCTTCAGGCCATGGTTTACCCAAGACATCAGAACAGGAAAGTGATGAACACACACACACACACACACACACACACACATTGAAATGCTGATTCACTGAGAAGTGATCCACACACATACACATACACATGCACACGCTTGTGCAACGAAGAGTGATGCGCACACACATACATACACGCTGATGCAATGAAGAATGCTTTGCTAACAAATGCTTATGCTGATATGCAAAATGCTGCACACAAATATCCCAATAAATAATTTTTATGAGGAGCCATTGATTACCATTGATTACTTAAAATGTGTTTTATGTCACCCAGAGTACATTTATGTAGATTTAAGGGGTAAGGTCTGAAACAGTTTGGTTATGAAAACAATGTCTGTGCGTGATGTCTGTTTATGGCTCAAGGCCTTGACTGAATTCTTTGCTGTGCTTCACACAGCCTGGTGAGGAACAGAGGCACAGAGTGAAAATGATGAAGTTTTAGGTTGGAGTACTGCAGTTTCTGTGATTGAAATTTAATTCAAGGAGGAACAAAGGTGCTACGGTACCTGAGGTTCTCATTCCCACACAATATTGTCCCGGCAGGAAGCAAAACGTTCCTGTGAATTTCTGGTTGATATTTTGGTTTTGCTTAGCGCTAGCTTGATTTTATCAGTGAGCTTTGGCTTGTGTTCTTTCTCTAACTAAGAGAGAGATGATTTTATGCTTGGACATGTCTGCAACGGGCCCTAGTTTGTGTTATTTTTATTAGTATTTTGTTGATTACGTCTGTTTTCGTTTTTGTTACAGTGCACTGAGGAAAAAACATCTGAGAGGTGTGATCCACCGATGGTGATATTTTGTGAGTTCATGATTTAACAATCAGCTCTTTAAACCAGGCCTGAAAGATCGAGATTTAAAGCGCTATAAAATATTATTACTGTAAACAGTTGCAAAGTGTGCTTCTCCATGATTGTAATTGGCTTGGGAGAAATTCACTTATATGGGACACTGATCACGTGAGAAGTCCTGAGTCTAAAAGGATTGCAGCGAGTCAATCCAGTCCAAAAAACAAGGAATTGTTTTCCTTTAAAATGATGACGTCATCTTGCTGGTGATGGATGCTCGAATAGGTCGCGTGTGAGACTCCATTATCAGCAACATCTGGTATGAATGGGTGTGAATGAATGCATGTGACTGGACTGTGATGGACGGACTAAAAGTTTTGACTGACTTGATACTGAGACAAAGACTGCACGAACTTTAGGATTAGTAAATGCTGACAAACAATTCACCCAGCCGGCAAGAGAAGGGTGGATGCTTCGCTTTGTTTTGTTTTGTTTTTGCAGGAGCAGGAGGATAAGAGAGACTGAAGAGGAGACGGTAGCTTCACATGAGAGTGTGGAACTGCAGATTTAACCCTTTGGTTGCTAATGCTAATTTTGAGTTCTGAGATATGATGTCACTAACCTTCTCTTTTAATTTTCTAGCTCCGATGAATTGACACATGGGAGTGTGTCAAAAAGGGGGGAGTGGAAGTTGAGTTTGAACATCAAACAATGATTATATAAAAATTTTTATGACTTTATTTGTGTGGTTAATAATTTAGGTAGGGTAAGCTTATAATGTGTTAGAATAAAAAAAAAATGGTTAATTTGTTTTTGTTTTTGATTTCTTGATTAAACTAAGTGGTTATAATCACTTTCATAAACACATTGCAAATGTGCTCATAATGAGTTGACACTCAGTCTTTTGAAGGTCATAAGCTTCGTTCGGCGTGACTGTCCGGACTGATAAATTGTAGGTATTGACTTTGAGTGCAGAGGGGTAAATGCAAACACGCTTACACACACATAGATTATGATTAGAATAAGTTCCTTGGTCAGAGAGTCCTGAACACGATATTTTAAACCAAATTTGCATCACCGAAAGAACAATGGATAACAACATTAGATTATCAAGGCTAGGGAGAGAGGTGTTTTGGTTTTCTGTCTCTTGCAGAGAAAGGAACAGACACCAGACGAGGTCACGGAGATATGAGGACCCTTCACAGCAGAGACAGATGTAGGGACTCCTGAGACAGCAACTGGGGTCAAGTGTCATGGCGTTTGGGCTCCTCGAGAAGATGGATCCCATAAACACAGCAATAGCCATGAAGGGGTTGGCCAAAATCTAGGAACACCAGACCAACGAGGTTCGAGAGGCTCTTGGCAAAAAGGGGGACACGGCGGTGACCCCAAAATACACAGATCTTTGTTTGAAATCGGGGCAGAATAATCCCCTGATCTGTGCACCGACTAAAGGGTGGTCTAACCCCGGAGGTCGAAGAAAGAAGCTGAGAATCACCCAACTGGAAGATACTGGTAGCTGCAGCAATAAAATAAAGGTTTAAAGTTCCTTAGACAGAGGTTCTAGTCTGAGTACATTTGAAAGGTATAAGGTGGCACCAAAAATGGGAGTGGGAAACTGGAGCACCAAAATAAAGCTGTGGGAGAATTGGGGAGTGATGGGAGTGTCATCTGTAACTGCTGTTATTGTTGTAAATCTAATTTTTCTTGCATCTGAACTGCGTAATCACAGAGGTCATCCTATATATGGTCGACCCGTTAAAGGGGGACAGAGGGCCTCAGGACCAAGAAGAACTGGACCTTGTAACGCTGGAGTGTATGTTATAAGTGATCTCTTAAAAAAGAGATCAAAAGGGGGAATTGTGAGATTATTCTGTTATCATATGTTACCTTATATATGTAATCAAAGTAGTTGAATTATGATATTGCTGTAGATCATATTATACCCCTTAATATAGAGTGTGTGATCAGTATGTAGTTTTAGTTTGCATTATACTTCTGACTTAAAAGAGTGTGAAAAACATTAGATCTATTTGATTGACCTGCATTACTCAACACTGTTGAATGTGTTACATGGTTTCTTGACATTTCATACTGCTGAATCATGAAGAGAATGTTGTGTGCAGAAGACCTTGTACTGATAAATGGGAGAAACAGACTACGTTCCATACCCCCACCTTTACAGAGAGCAGAAAGACAGGGAGCCGAGGTCATAACTTAGGCGCCGTGTGAGAGAAAGAATGTGAATGTTTAGGGTTTTACGACTAGGTGGGGGCTACTAGAGGCTATAAAAGGCTGAGTAACCCGTCACCATTTTGAGACTTGCTGTGACCCTCTGCAGGCAGGTCTCCCCATCATGATGGTTCTTATGCTCATAAAGTGTTGAATTGTATGGAATAAATAATTGTTGATTGAGCATTTATACACCGAGTATTGTCCTTCCTTCAGCCCAAAGATTAAAAGAATTGGGAGATTTTAACACCCTTCAGTCAACGAAAACGGGCCTCGTGCTGGAGGTCACCCCCGTGTGGGATGGCAGTCCGCACCTGCTTTGCGATGTTTCCACCGGCCACCCCTGCCCGGTGGTTCCCCTTTCATGGCATTGTTGTGTTTTTGACTCGGTGCATGCCCTCTCTCATCCGGGGGTCCGGGCCTCAGTCAAACTGGTCAGCGCCAGGTTCGTTTGGCCGGGCCTTCGCGAAAGGGTGAAAGACTGGGCAGCGGCTTGTATCCCATGCCATGCACATCAAATTATACCAAAGCAGCAAATGCAGGATAGTGGGGGAAAAAGTGTTTAATGTTTATTCCAGTGTTATAGTAGAATGTAAATGGAGGATATACAAATACATTGCTTCATATCATGCATTTACATTTCATTGTTTATTTAAAGAGCTAAACTTCTAATACAATACACTTTGAATATATTCACTGTGTATTTAAAAATACCAAAAGAACATTTACATTGTGTTCATTCCATATTAAATACGTAATATCTTATTCTTATCATTTCCTTAACAAGTACTTATTAAAATAATCACTGCAACGGTGTCATAATTAAGGCATGTAAAAAAATGGATGGGTCCAGCTATACAATTGACTATTTTAGATTACATACAATTTTACATCATTTAATGATTGAATCTCAATGTGTGAACAAAATGAAATGTAACCAGACTGTCTGCAGCTGCAGTCACTTTAATTTAGTTTTACAGTCTTAAAATCACTCCAGTCTCTTCTTCACTTAAATGTTCAGATCATCTCCAAGATCCCAGCTGGGTCAAATATTTTTTTCCGTCAGTGTGACCAACTACAAAATGATGAAAGATTGATCATCATATTTTGTGTCCAAAGCTTTATAAACACATACGTTTTATTCAGTACTGACTACTACAGTAGTATGCAGTAAATGCTTCCAGTCAAAGAAAACTGCCTGAGAGGTTGACAACTGCACTGGTGTCCACAGAGTCATAGATTTAATGTGCCAGGGGGCAAATTAACAAAGATTACAGTTACACAGATTAGTACAGGTTACTGACTCAGAATTTAAGCTAACACTCTTTTTGGAAGAGAGAACCTAGAGTACCCTTCATCTCATGTTCAACAAACTCTTAGGTTAAAAAAAGTCTGAGTTTCACATTCCAGAACAGCGAAGGTTTGCCAAAATACAAGGAAGCATCAGCTCGTTGACTAATCTAATTTAATAAACTCTATAAATGTGAAGCAAGCACTAAATACAATGACAACTAAAAAGGTGTAAAAGAAAAAAACATGAATATGAATGAATTAACAAAGAACATTGCTATAAACAGAAATCAGTGGTGATAGAAAGATAAACAAGAATACAAAACCTAAGAATAAAATTAAAGTAATACAAAAGAACGTGGGGAAGAAACACAAGCAAAGTAATAGAAATAGAATAACATGTAAACAATTTAAATCCTAAAAACAACAGCCTCCTCCTGTTTTTTGTAATTATGTGGCTGTGCTAGGAGTGAGCACTTATATCTTTGATGATGCACAAGATCACTAAATATAACTACTTATATTTTATATTTCATATTTATATTGTATATTTTATAACAATCAGGGTCCAATTTTACAAAATTTTAAAGGTTTCTAAGAAGTTTTTGTTTTAGACCAGTGGAAATAAACTATGGGTATAAAACACAACTTAACACATCAGTTCATGTTCATGTTAATGATTTGATTGTTTTTGTTTGTATTTGCTTGTTTGTTTAATTGTAGCTCTTCTCATGTTCACCACTGCACCAAAAAAGAAACATAATTGCTAAGAACACAGCAACTGCAGTCAAATAAAAAATTGTGAAAACTTTGTTAATTTTTTTAGCAATTCTGGTCCAATAGCCAGACTTCCTGTTGCTGCTGAGCAGAGTTATTGTTTTCCCAGTCTCCTGCAGCTCATCGGAAACTTTTTCCAGAGCGAAGGACACCTCTGTCAGTTTACTGCTGCTGCCCTGAAAGAGTGGTTTTGTAGAAAGCCAATCAACAAGATGTTAGGCCAGTAAGGTTCATGATAGCTTTAACATTTGATACACTGGTTTGTTTCTACATTGATTTAATAAAAAATGTTTGCTTCCGATATACAGTTTAAGATACAGGATAATCTCTGCAATGCAAGCATCCCTTTGGGGAGCTTCTGAAATGCACCTACAAAAAGAAAAAATTTGCATTTTTTCCTAACCTTTCGGGACAGAGACACAGATGGTGTTTCATGAGAAGATACCCCATCAACAGAGGCATTGTGACTGCATCTCTTAATCTCTGGAAAAACATTAGGCATAAAGATTAATGCAACACAACTAAAACTGCAAGCAGGGGTTATTTGTGGAATGTTTGCTATGATTAAGCTCACCGCTAAAACAGCTGCAGAAGTTGTGGCTGCCCTGGTTGTTCCCAGAGTTCTCCCCCAGGCTTCGGTCTCCATCTGTCTCATCTTCAACTGCAGAATCCTTTTCAATCAGATGCTTAACCAAAATTGCCTCCAGGAGGCTGAGCAGCATCAGAGCAAAAATTCCAATGCAGTAGACAGCTGAGGAGAGCAGGCAGTATTATTAAATTTGTGGACAAATAACTATTGACTATATGTGCAGTCAAACACACTTCTTTACCTATAAGTGGAATACTGTCTGAAGAGCTTGGCAGAATCTCATTGAGAAGAAGCTGCATCACTGTGACAGCAAGCAAGATAGTGACCTTGAAGCCGAGTTTCTCACCCCCAGTGTCTGAGATCAGGAAGGAGGATAAGTCCAGAAGCAAGAAGAAGAGCACTGGCAGGATGAAATTGGCAACGTAGAGGACAGACCTCCTCTTCATGGTAATCTGTGATTTTGTTTCCCCAGGTGGTTAGGTACAATAGAAACAGATTTATACTCAAATAAGTATTATGTGAATTTGTATTCAAATACTAAAGAGAAAGGAGTTAAGTGAGAAGTTTTGGGTGGTCTAAATGTGCCAAACCATGCAGTGTTATTAATGTTGTTTTGGGTGTCTGTAACACCACCACAGGATGTACAGTTGTGTTCAAAATAATAGCAGTCCAACATGACGAATCAGATCAATCAGTGTTTTTTTTATAAATCATATTATTACATGGCAAATAATTTACCAGTAGGTGTAGTAGAGTCAGAGAAACCAACAGACTCAACATTCACGATATGAATGCACCTGAGTCTGTGTAATTGAATAATTAAGTGAAAGGGGCGTGTTCACAATAATAGCAGTGTGGAGTTGAACCAGTGAGGCCATTAATTATGTGAAGAAACAGGTATCATTCATGTGGCCCTTATTTAAGGATGAAGCCAGCACATGTTGTACATGCAATATTCTCTGAAAACCTGAGAAAGATGGGTCGTGCCAGACATTGTTTAGAAGAACAGCATGCTTTAATCAAAATGTTGATTGGAGAGGGGAAAACATATAAAGAAGTGCAGAAAATGATAGGCTGCTCAGCTGAAATGATCTCCAATGCTTTAAAATGGAAAGCCAAACCAGAGAGATGTGGAAGAAATCTTAATACTACCATTCAAATGGATCGAACAATAGCCAGAATCACTCAGCCAGTGAGATCAGAGACTGTCTGAAGTTACCTGTGAGTACTGTGACAATTAGAGGATGCTTGTGAGAGGTTAATCTATCGGCAAGAAGCCCCCGCAAAGTTCCACTGTTAGAAAAGCAGAAGACCTGAAGAGGATACAATTTGCCAAAGAACATATAACTGGCCTAAAGAGAAATAGAGAAACATTTTAAGGAACTGATGAAAGGTTGTTCTTTTTGGGTCCAAGGGCTGCAGACAGTTTGTCAGATGACCCCGAAACATTGATTTCAAGTCACACTACACTCTGAAGACCGTGAAGCATGGTGGTGCAAGCATCGTGATATGGGGCTGTTTCTTTTACTATGGTGTCGGGCCTATTTACCTCATACCAGGGATCATGGATCAGTTTGCTCATATCAAAATTCTTGAAGAGGTCATGCTGCCTTATGCTGAAGATGAAATGCCCTCGAAACGGGTGTTTCAACAAGACAACGACCCCAAACACACCAGTAAGTGAGCACCATCTTGGTTCCAGACCAACAAAATTAAGGTTATGGAGTGGCCAGCCCAATCCCCGGACCTTAATCCAATAGAAAACTTGTGGAGTTGCATTAAAATGCTTTTTCTGAGGCAAAACCTAGAAATGCAGAGGAATTGTGGACGGTTGTCAAATCATCCTGGGCTGTCATACGTGTTTACAGGTGCCAGAAGTTGATCGACTTCATGCACCACAGATGTGAATCAGTTCTCAAAAACGGTGGTTAATACAACTAAATATTAGCTTAGTCATACAAAGGAATGCTAAATCTTAACATTTTGTCAGTTTACTGAGTAAATATTTCAGTTTGTAATGAAAAAATGCAGACAAGTAATTGAAATATTGATACATTTTTCTTCATGTTTTGAAGAAAATTATAATGTGCAGTGTTCCCAATGAAGGGAAATTAAAAAACATATTATATGGATTTTGAGCTTTACTCACATTTTAAAACACACTGCTATTATTTTGAACACAACTGTATATAAGGCAGTGACATGCAGTGACCTTTGACAAATTATCGCTGCACTCCACATGGACTTCTTCACCTTTATGCACTCCTACCTGGCTGAAAAATTGCAAAAAAGTACTTCTTGGTCATCTTCATGACCAACTGCCCCCAACATGTCCGGCTGGATAACCACTGCACATCTACAATCACAATGAACACCGGTGTACCACAAGGCTGTGTGATGAGCCCTTTCCTCTACTCCCTCCTCACCCACGACTGCAGACCTACCGATGGTTCCAAGACCATCATTAAGTTTGGAGATGACACCACGGTGATTGGCCTCATCAATGACAACAATGAGGCCGCTTACAGGGAGGAGGTGGATCGTCTGGCTGAGTGATGCGACACAAAAAACCTGCTGCTCAACACCGAGAAGACCAAGGAGCTCATCATGGACTACAGGAGGAATGCTGATCCACATCCACCCATCTACATTAAAGGGACGGCTGTGGAGCGTGTGAGCAGCTTCAAGTTCCTGGGTGTCCACATCTCAGAGGATCTCATCTGGACAACCAACTGCTGCAAGCTGGTCAAGAAGGCTCACCAGCGCCTCTTCTTCCTGAGGACTCTGAGGAAAAACCACCTGTCCTCAGACATCCTGGTGAACTTCTATCGCTGCACCATCGAGAGCATCCTGACCAACTGTACAACAGTCTGGTATGGGAACTGCTCTGCCTCGGACCGGAAGGAGTTGCAGAGGGTCGTGGAAACTGCCCAGCGCATTGCCGGAGAACCACTTCCTGCCATAAATGACATCTACAGGAAGCAGTGTCTGAAAAGGGGCTGGGAAAATTATCAAAGACCCCAGTCCCCCATCACATCACCACTCTTCACCCTCCTGCCCTCTGGGAGGCGCTACAGGAGCCTCCAGACTAAAACCACCAGCTACCGAAACAGCTTCTTCCCTACAGCTGTCAGACTCCTGAACTCTGCCTCCTGACATCTGACCCACGTTAAACTCATGGACTGAACATACACACACCCACAACCACCTACACACACATAATGGACAAAAACAAACAAATGGACAACTGTACTCTCATACACACAATAATAACATGGACTGAACCACCACTCACAACCACTAGCGCTTTATATAGCCACTGTAGAAATTATCCACATATTTCGCTTATCTTAACTGCACTACTGCAAATGCTGTATAGACAATCATTCTGTACCATACGATAATTTTAATTCTACAACTGTTTATAACTTGCAGTCATATTTCTGTATAGCTTTTTATTTCATATTTCTGTATACTGTAGTTTTCATATTTATATCCTGTTCATAGCCTGTACATAGCTTGTACACCACTACAGCCTACTTATAGTTATAGCATATTCAAAACATACCTTCATATCGTGTACATTGTAACATACCCATAATAGACCCATATTTTGTACCCTCATACCTATAACAGACCCATTTCTGTACTATATTTATATATCTATATTATTGCTAAAATATATTTTGTAATATAGCTATATCATGGCTAAATCACTTCTGGATGGATGCAAACTGCATTTCGTTGCCTTGTACTTGTGACATGTGCAATGACAATAAAGTTGAATTCTATTCTATAGTTAAAAAAATATACCAGAAAATATTTGCTATTAGCTGTCAGTGATAAGTGATGTAGGAATTCAAACCACTCCTTTAGGAAATAAACAACACTGTTAAAAATATCACTACAAATAAAACTGTTATTTAAAAATTGGGTATAAAGTATGAAAAGTAAAACCTGACTTCCATAAAAGCTGAATACAAGTCCTTTAAACCTCACATTAACAATGATAACGCGTTGTTAACAATGGTTAAAATCAGGAAGACAACCTGATTTTCAGATTATAGTGTACAATATACTGTGCATAAATGATGCTGTATTGTTTTAGTGAAACAGGATGGCTTTAAATCCACAGGATCCAAAGGATAGGGTGCATGTGAGAATGTTTGACAAATTAGATATCTTTTTATTTATTTATTGTATAGGACAATTTGTTCACCGTTTGTGGTTATTGTTTTCACACATACTTTTATTATTGATCCTACACAGTCCCAAATATATACTGCACATTATGATAACTTTAAATGATACGGCTGATAAATCTGATGAATAAAAATTATTTTAATTGAAGTGCATCATAGCACATTGTCCATTGCAAACTTGACAACTCAAAGATTGCCCTACACTGATAAAAGCTATTTTGGAGAGAGGTATATATAATCTATGCAAATCATATAAAATTTACTCTATTATTGCACTCAGCTAAGGAATTATAAAGTAATGGGTTAATTATACCCTTTTCTTAAGAGTAACAACATTACATTAAAAAATGCAGTAAAATATACCCCCAAACCATGAGTCTTACGTTCTCAATTGTGCATGCGCCAGACCGTGCTTTTTGACAGCCAGCAAATCCTGGATCCTTTCTCCG